>NW_015630355.1:275992-295775 GCF_001515625.1 Sinocyclocheilus rhinocerous | reverse complement strand
TTTTTTTTTTATAATTTCATATTTCATTATTCAAAATATTATCTCATAGCTTTATTTATGTGAGTTAAATTGCAGTGTTATTGCATCTAAATGCTGCTTTAGCTTCTGTGCCACTTCATAAAAATGGATTTTGTTAATACTGATTCAGTTTGATTGGAATCAGCCTATAGTGTCTTGTTGTTCTAATTTAATAAATTTATTAAATGTAATAATTTTACATAATCAATGATGCATACATCTAATAAGGTTAGAACAAATAGGTACCAACACAAAAACAAAAGATTGAGATTCATCATTTATTTTGTCAATTCGCACCCCTCAGAGGTAGCACTATCAGTCTGGTGCAGAAAAGAGGAAAAAGACAAAAGAAGATGATGAAAGAAAGAAGCAAGACAGTAGTTGGGTAGTTGAATTATGATGATACACATTTATTGAAGTGGCGGCTGCTGCATCATTTATTATCAGTTTAATTCAGCATTTCATGAGCGCTGTGATTTGACGATGCTGTGCCAATGAAGCAGCTATGTCACTGTCACCTTTCGGTACATTGCATGCATAGTATTGTTATTGTAGGGCACTTCAAAAATAATTCTAAAATACCTTGTTATCTGTTTAGATTGAAGAACGCACATTAGCTTCTTTTCCATCAACCGGTTAAAAATTTACAACGCTGCATACAACTTTTTTTATATTTGCTATAACAACACCAAACACTTTAAGTTGCCATATATTTGAACATAAAACATATTTTTACATTTTAATCTGGACTAAAACATGCCAGTCCAGAAAAGATATCTTGATAGTGTTTAAAAAAAAATTCTGATTCTTTATTATTATTCTATTGTTTGTTGTATTCTATTGTTATAGTTGTGTTCAGTTGCACTTTAACCATTTTTGTAACATTTGTTTGCTTTATACGTTATTTTATTGTCTATTATTTTATTGTATTTAATGCTGCAGTCCCAAATTTCTCCACATACAGTGGATACATTTATATAAAAAAAATCGTTGAAGTGTCATGTTAGTTTGCTTCAGAAATAAATATATCTATCTTTAAAGATAAATATACTGAGTAAGAGTAACACACAGTAAGGTGAAACAGAACCCATTTAGAAAATTTGCTTAAGGCCCCCAAAATGCTAGTGCCGCCACTGGATGTTATTACTGTTACTTCTTGTTCATTTTGATTGTAAATATGTTATGGGATGTATAACTCTGTAATGGTTTGCTTCACAGTAATTTAGAACTTAGCCAAAAATGAAATGTACTAATTCTCATTGAAATTTTGCAGAACTTCTATTCTTCTCTTTAAGGATGTTTAAGAGTTGAAAGTGTTTGTGTTCTGTTCTGCTCATCTGACAGTGTTGTCTGCTAAGCCTCAGTCTCCTAAACTCCCCAATCGTCACTCTCGTTTGAGTTCATTTGTGGAAGTGACCGCTGACGGCCTGACCAGTGAAACGAAGAAAACAGGCAAATGCACCGGACACCTAGAGCTGCAGTGGAATGAAGACCTCACCCTGTAAGGCATTATGTGACTCTCATTACGATATATATATATATCAGTTACTTATTTAATTTCAAATGACCTAAAACTACTGAAACTGCAATCAGTAACCAAGTAAAAACAGTAATAAAAAAGAAAACAAAAATCTATTTTAAAAAGCCATGTCAGCTCTAGGGGACTTAATTAAATGACTGCATACTGTATGGAGGTAGCTTATTATATATATTTTTTTTTCAAATTTTTATTCTTTTTTTATACAGGAACGTGACTCCTCAGAGTCGTTTGGATCTGAAGTTGTGGAGTTGTCACACATTGAGGAAGGAACTTCTGGGCAATGCCACCATTGACTTACTGGACACTCTACGAACACATGATGGCAAGAGTAAGTTCATCACAAACAGACACAACTCCAAACACCATTAAATAGGGCTGTGCAATTAATCGTGGAATCGTGTGCAATTATATTGCCCTTATATGTTCTTTGTTCTAAAAATTGCAATAAAAAAAATAAAAATAAAAGAATCATCAGCATAACAGTGAAAGCTCACACCATGCTTCTTGATGATATCTCCCAAGGGTAACATGTAAAGTGTAAAAAGCAAAGTACTGAGCCTTGTGGTACTCCATACTCGTTGAACATTTCAATAAAAACATTTAGGTCTAAAACGTATAAAACCTCCGTAGATCGATCTCTATGTCACAATGCAATTTATGAACATTTTGTCAAAAACTTATGGGCATTTCCGAACTTGTCTGGTAGAATGTTTAAAATGTTACCGAAATTTTTAAGGTTCTGCAGTACAACTGAAAATGCACCCCTGTCACACTGACAGTATGGAGCATCCGCACCCATAATCCACCGCGGCGCTGGTCTGTGAGTCACATGACCCTGACATTAAAGCGGAAATGAAAGCTAGCGCTTCACAGTCTCACGGCAGACAAAAGGTAGAGATCAAAACATTTTTTGTGTTATTATAAACAGAAAACCGGTTAAATCACAC
Organism: Sinocyclocheilus rhinocerous; assembly: GCF_001515625.1. NCBI lineage: Eukaryota > Metazoa > Chordata > Actinopteri > Cypriniformes > Cyprinidae > Sinocyclocheilus > Sinocyclocheilus rhinocerous. The sequence continues at coordinate 293,270 of NW_015630355.1, read as the reverse complement.
ATAAGCCTGTCCGCTTTTATTAAGCGTTCTTCTTGACGATTTCAACTATATTGTGACTTTTGATCTAAAAAGTATGATGTACAGCTAGTCAAACAGCGTCACTATCTCACTCATCATGCGAAATTAAACTTAAAATGATCAATGATTATACATCTTTAATAACTTCAGAAATGATCTCCCGTTGAGAAATGCGATGTTATGATCAGCTGATCCTGCTGTATACCGTCGCTTTAATACTTATTATTGCTGTTTGTTTGTGTCTGCTCATCAAAATCAGTTACTGGCCTGTGAAGCTGTCAGACTGGGATATTCACATATTTCATTATGACACATTTTTATAAAGCATGTATTATGGGATTACTCGGCATTTTCTTTTGATTCTTTCACAGTTTGCGCAAAATCTTCCTGCATTGAACTGTAATATGTGTCTGTGCTTCAGATGATCACTGGGTTTTAATGTTAGATGAAGATCTAAGTAAACACACACGGTTTATTATCCTCTGATTATAATTTCCAGTGGCTGAGTAAATATGAATGCTAATGAAGTTGGTGATGTATTTGTGTGTGTGTTTCAGGGCTGTGATGTGATGTGATGTGATGATGGCAGCTGCCAGTGTGTCTCAGTCTGCCAACGTTCAGGCCTCAGAGAAATCACAGTTGACCTTGAAAGGTAAGAAAACCAGCCTGTTTTGATCCAGTCCCATCGAGCATCAGCACTGTGATTGATTTATCTGGAATTGATGTGATTTAAAAGCTCATATGACGCATCAGCTTGCAGCATCAGTCCTGCATGTGTTTTTGCACTGTGCCATGTGTCCTCTAGAGGGTGATGTGTGCTGAATAATAACTTTATAACTGCGAGCTGCTAGATCAGCTGGTGTTCATGTCAGGACACATTCACTCACATTTCCTGCTTGACAAAATCATACATTTTTCCTGGCACCTTGACTCTTTGATCTTGGAATCATAGTCTTTGCGACTTATTTAATGCTTGTAATATAAATATGTTATCCATTCTACATAACTGTCTTGCCAACAGTAAGATGTCTTACTGTGTTTTCTCCTCTTGAAAAAAGTAATTTAATGAAGTAAGCAGTTTGTGCTGTGTTATCATAACATTATTGCGATGTTATCAGGGCTGGCCCCACATGATAAGCCACATATAAATGGGTGCATAGAGGGCCCACATGCTCACCAGTATCATCTGTGCATCATCTGTGACAGTATCGTAATTGTTTTAACGACGTGGATGCTGACATTATGAGTATGTCACTCACTTTGAAAATAACAAACAAAAACCTGCCTTGGGAGTGCACACTTTTACTGTGTGATGTAGCCTAGTAGATTGCAGTTAAAATGTCTAAAAATATATTATAATATATTTAATATAATATAATATCTAAATATACTGTATATTCAATATATAAGGAGCAAAAATGCCCCTGTATAAGTCTTATATTTCTACATGATATATTCGAGCAGTTTCACATGAGTGAGTGCACAGAAGTTACTATTGTGCGTTGCATTGTAATGTTGTCTGGTTTTGCTCTATTTCACCAAAATAGTTCCAAGCAAATCCTCAGTGGAATTGTTGTGCGCCTCCATTCATGAAGACAGTCACTTAATTAGTTCCTAAATTAATCAGCTGTTTGAACCAAACAATTGACTCAGTGACTCATTAATTAAGTTTTAGTTTCATATTTAAAGTTTTAGTTTCATTTATATATATATATATATATATATATATATATATATATATACATAGTATTGTTATTGTAGGGCACTTCAAAAATAATTCTAAAATACCTTGTTATCTGTTTAGATTGAAGAACGCACATTAGCTTCTTTTCCATCAACCGGTTAAAAATTTACAACGCTGCATACAACTTTTTTTATATTTGCTATAACAACACCAAACACTTTAAGTTGCCATATATTTGAACATAAAACATATTTTTACATTTTAATCTGGACTAAAACATGCCAGTCCAGAAAAGATATCTTGATAGTGTTTAAAAAAAAATTCTGATTCTTTATTATTATTCTATTGTTTGTTGTATTCTATTGTTATAGTTGTGTTCAGTTGCACTTTAACCATTTTTGTAACATTTGTTTGCTTTATACGTTATTTTATTGTCTATTATTTTATTGTATTTAATGCTGCAGTCCCAAATTTCTCCACATACAGTGGATACATTTATATAAAAAAAATCGTTGAAGTGTCATGTTAGTTTGCTTCAGAAATAAATATATCTATCTTTAAAGATAAATATACTGAGTAAGAGTAACACACAGTAAGGTGAAACAGAACCCATTTAGAAAATTTGCTTAAGGCCCCCAAAATGCTAGTGCCGCCACTGGATGTTATTACTGTTACTTCTTGTTCATTTTGATTGTAAATATGTTATGGGATGTATAACTCTGTAATGGTTTGCTTCACAGTAATTTAGAACTTAGCCAAAAATGAAATGTACTAATTCTCATTGAAATTTTGCAGAACTTCTATTCTTCTCTTTAAGGATGTTTAAGAGTTGAAAGTGTTTGTGTTCTGTTCTGCTCATCTGACAGTGTTGTCTGCTAAGCCTCAGTCTCCTAAACTCCCCAATCGTCACTCTCGTTTGAGTTCATTTGTGGAAGTGACCGCTGACGGCCTGACCAGTGAAACGAAGAAAACAGGCAAATGCACCGGACACCTAGAGCTGCAGTGGAATGAAGACCTCACCCTGTAAGGCATTATGTGACTCTCATTACGATATATATATATATCAGTTACTTATTTAATTTCAAATGACCTAAAACTACTGAAACTGCAATCAGTAACCAAGTAAAAACAGTAATAAAAAAGAAAACAAAAATCTATTTTAAAAAGCCATGTCAGCTCTAGGGGACTTAATTAAATGACTGCATACTGTATGGAGGTAGCTTATTATATATATTTTTTTTTCAACTTTTTTTATTTTTTTTATACAGGAACGTGACTCCTCAGAGTCGTTTGGATCTGAAGTTGTGGAGTTGTCGGAAGGAACTGAAGGAACTTCTGGGCAATGCCACCATTGACTTACTGGACACTCTACGAACACATGATGGCAAGAGTAAGTTCATCACAAACAGACACAACTCCAAACACCATTAAATAGGGCTGTGCAATTAATCGTGGAATCGTGTGCAATTAATTGGTAGTAAATCTCCATCACCTGCTTTCAGATGGAGCGGCATTTAATACACAGAGCCGTAGTTCACTGACAAGCTACGCCGCTCCATCTGAAAGCAGGTGATGGAGATTTACTACCAATCACGGAACCGGCTTTACTGACGAGATGCGCATGACAATCACATACGATTAATTGCACAGCCCTACCATTAAAACGGCAATTCATGATAAGTAGGGATGTTGATACATATATTTTTATAAATATATTTTCACATTAAGTTAATGTGGATACAACATGAACATCTGTGACAGTATCGTAATTGTTTTAACGACGTGGATGCTGACATTATGAGTATGTCACTCACTTTGAAAATAACAAACAAAAACCTGCCTTGGGAGTGCACACTTTTACTGTGTGATGTAGCCTAGTAGATTGCAGTTAAAATGTCTAAAAATATATTATAATATATTTAATATAATATCTAAATATACTGTATATTCAATATATAAGGAGCAAAAATGCCCCTGTATAAGTCTTATATTTCTACATGATATATTCGAGCAGTTTCACATGAGTGAGTGCACAGAAGTTACTATTGTGCGTTGCATTGTAATGTTGTCTGGTTTTGCTCTATTTCACCAAAATAGTTCCAAGCAAATCCTCAGTGGAATTGTTGTGCGCCTCCATTCATGAAGACAGTCACTTAATTAGTTCCTAAATTAATCAGCTGTTTGAACCAAACAATTGACTCAGTGACTCATTAATTAAGTTTTAGTTTCATATTTAAAGTTTTAGTTTCATTTATATATATATATAAAACAGACACAACTCCAAACACCATTAAATAGGGCTGTGCAATTAATCGTGGAATCGTGTGCAATTAATTGGTAGTAAATCTCCATCACCTGCTTTCAGATGGAGCGGCATTTAATACACAGAGCCGTAGTTCACTGACAAGCTACGCCGCTCCATCTGAAAGCAGGTGATGGAGATTTACTACCAATCACGGAACCGGCTTTACTGACGAGATGCGCATGACAATCACATACGATTAATTGCACAGCCCTACCATTAAAACGGCAATTCATGATAAGTAGGGATGTTGATACATATATTTTTATAAATATATTTTCACATTAAGTTAATGTGGATACAACATGAAGACAGTATTGAAATATTTAAAAAAAATAAATTTATTATACATCTTTTTTTAATACTCATGCTGATAGCTCTTAAATTAATTTTATTCCCAGAGATAAAATAAGTAAGCCATTCAACATTACAGTATAACTGAAAGCCAGGTCTAAACTGCAAATTATCAGATATTATAACCACATGAACAATATTCACATAATCCCATTATATAATAATATATAGGTGTTTGGTGAATTTTCTGTCTCTGTCAGCTATTTGTGTTAAATGAAAGCTGTCAGTTTTTTTTTTTTCTCCACTTTATAGAGTTTAGTTTGCACATTCATTTTCATGATTAAATAAACATTTAAAGCCTCATTTATGCTTAAAGAGGAGGAATGGGTGGTAAGGGCTGCTGTGTGCACTCAAACCTTCCTCGCTTGTCCACTCTTTCTCGCTTCGTGGAGCTGGTGAGCGGTGCATGGATGATCATTTACTGTAATGCTAACCAAAGTGTGTGGTGAAAAGATATCCGCTTATAATTTGACATTAGCAATACTGTTTCTGGGTCCAAGCCTCTGCTAGTTTCAGTTGAGAATACGGTCTGAACAGCCGTTTATAAGCACTATTTATTCATATCACACGTAAGCTAAGCTTTTAAGAACTGGGTGAGCACTACAGTCTCCGGGCACCAAATATTTGAACAATTCATAGAAGACGAATCCCTGTCTGGCCATCAGAGGTTCAGGTATGGAGATAAAGGTTAGGATCATGATTTTTGGGTAGCATTACAGCACACCGTGTGTGTGTATATTAGCCCCGTTTGAAAACAAGTCTGTGAGGGATGAACTTAGTCTTTACAATGACAAGCACCATATAAAAGTCTTAAATTACTTGTAATTTTCACAACTAACAACTTTCAAAACTGTTTTGTGGAGTTTGTCTACTAAATGTTTTTTTTCTTCTTCTAAATGTTTTAAGGAAATCAATTGGCATGTTGTTAAACAGCAGTACAGTCCATTGAAAACACTGTACTTCTGTCCCTCACAGCCTTGTTTTCATTCCTGTCAAACACTGAATATGGCACTACCCTGACTAAGCTCTGTAGCTACTTCAGGAATTGAAAAAACAGAAGCTGTGTTAATTGCCTTCATTATTTTAATGTGTTAAACAACAACTATTAATCACAAAAATCATCAAGTAGTTTTTCCCAGCCCTAATATTAAGGTTAAAATCAGTGCTGATCACCTCAGACATTCATAACACCTTGTAACTGACATTAAAACAAAACAGGTATTTTTTTCTTGCATTTTATGCAAGAAGGGGAAAAGTCTCTGATTGAAAACATGTGACTTCCTGTAATTAATACTACTGCATTGCTGGGTCTTTTGACTCTACCAGTCTAAAAGATTTGGAATAAGTCTGTACAGACTTACCACGAGTTCCTTTCAGCTCAGTGCAGTGTTTGTCCTGAAAGGTTTTGAGGTTTGAATTTCAGCAGCGTCACTCCACAATGTTAGTCCTATTTTTTTTTTTCCAAGTTGTTTCTGAGTCAGCTGTCTCCTTCACATTGTTTAGAGAAATTCTTGAACTTTTGCCATCAGAAAACGATTATATGTAGATCCAAAGTTCCTGTCAGATGTGCAGAGAAGCAGCCTCTGGTGCAATTTTCAAGACTAACACAATAAAGTCTTCTTTTTTTTTTTTTTTTTTACATTTACAAGATAGGATACTTTTCAAAAATGTCCTTTTTTTGTTCCATGGATGAAATCTGTTTGGGATGACATGAGGGTAAATTATGACAGAATTTTAATTTTGACTGAACTGTTCTTTAACGTTTTCTTAAGAAGATAAAGACATAATGTTTTTCTGTTTGCTGTTCTTGTATAAGTTTCCGACAGCTGTTATGTGAGCATATGTTCAGAGGTATGTGAGGCTAACATGGGATAGATTGAAATGAACAGCTGAGCTCTCCCCCAAACCCTTTTAAACCAGTTTCACTTCTGTCCTGCTATTTTAAAATACAAAATATGAACCAGTGAGTGTGTTGCCAAAACCAAGAATCAGTCAAATAAAATGTTATGAATGTAAATGAAATTTAGGTTTTAAGAAACTGAAAAACTAATGTATTTGCTAGCACTAAAGCTCTCTCTCTCTCTCTGTGTATCTTTTTGACTGGCAGTGGAGAATGTACAGCTCAGTCTGCTTCTACAGACAGAGAACAAAGGCTCGGTTGTAGCAGGAGGTGAGCTCAACGTCTGTCTGGACGGCCTGGTTGTTGATCTAGGATCTCTGCCCAGTGGCAGCGCTGCCCCAGACAGTAAGTCCTGTTCACAGACACACATGCACACTTCATAGAAAACACTCGTAGAACACACAGAACACATGAACAAATGCACATTCATGAGTGCGCAAAGCCTTGGCTGTGACTCCACCTAAACTAAATGCAGGAATCGAGGAGGTTGTGGTGAGATGGGTTGAGATGGAAAGAGTCGACTCTGACCAGAGGAGGCCCAGCGAATGCTCACAAGAGAGCTTTTCTCCTCTGTGTACTCACAGCTGACAAACACAGCCCAGGAGGTCACTGGGTATTTTGACCACTCACAATCCTAATCTGTTCAGACTCATGCACTCATTTCTGATTGGGAGTAAGTTGCTTTGGGAAGCAGCCATGTGTCAGTTAGACAGTGCAGGGGTACTAAAATGAGTCTGTTACTGTAGGAAGACTGGTATCGTGAGTTTAGTTACTGAACAATTGTCTCTAGCTGGTAAAATGAACATCAAACATGAGACATCAAACCATGATATATAGCAAGATCAGTCAACCTATAACAATTTAATGTTTATACAAAGCCACAGGTAGAGAAATAGAGAATGTGTGGTATACTGTACATGTGTCTAGAGTTGTCTTTTAACTGCTGAAATTTAAAGGACACATTTTCAGAAGTGTTTTATATGTGTTTTATTGTTTTGAAGTGTTTTATTTTCAGGAGGGTATGGTTGAGATTTTGCCTCCAAAATGTTCCCATGGCTAAACCCTTCACCTGCCAAAAAGCCATTATGATATTATATATTATAATTTTATACACCCTAACCATATTTGACTTATTCAGACTTATTGTAGACTACAAAATGAATACTGCAACAGTACTACAGTAGTATTTAAGTTGACATTAAATCAAAATTGGCCCAGTTTATTTTGTTAATGTATGTGTTATTGTGAATGATATTCGTATCATCTTTTTAACATGTCAATTTAAAAGTCGTTCATCTTTTTAAAACATCATGACTGTCAAGGTCAATAAGTCTCTAAAAATATATTTTTGAATGTTTACAAAGGCAAGATTAATTCAGGATGTAAACTCTTATGTGGTCTGACTGCTCAAACATGTTAATTCCTGAATGCTATTTGTGCATTAATAATTAATGATACTTATAAAAATACTGTTTACCTTTAATTTTTTTTTTGAATATAATAAAGATGTGTGCACTCACACTCAAGGTCTAAGGAAGATGTGCACAAATAGTGCATTTCTACACAATTATATACAAAGGGTGTAAAATGCATCTGAAAATTCAGTGTGTCGATTCCAGAATTTAATAATTGATTATGATGACTATAATAATACCCAATGTGTAACGGGTCGTCTCAGATTACACTGGAATTCTTGCAGCGGACACAGAGCACACACAATAGAGTAGACTAATGCACTTGAAATGAAGACAGTGCCAGCTGTGTTTGTTCTGACAGCCCTTCTCTCTCATGCTCACATAGCCTTCATGCCATTTTGCTTAATTATACCACAGCATTTTAGAATGCTCCATTCTGATTGGCTTACAGTTGATTTTCAATAATTGCACAGCTAAAGTAGTTCTAACTAGTACAGTTCCATATCACTTTGTTTGACAATTATTTCAGGTAAAGAATTACCACAGAAAAAAAAATCAGAAATCAGAAAGACAATAAATATTTGTAGCAATAGGATGATTATCAAAGCGTGCTCTCTTTTTCCTGCTCTCTCTCCCATGCACACACAAATCAAATCTAATTAAATATCAGCACCCCTGCATTTAATACTTTATTTAATTCAGCCTCTTTTTGTGAATCTGGCGGAATTTGCATATCAGTACAAATAATCCATGCAATTATTAGTACATGAAACCCATTGTTTGGTCATTCAAGTCATCCTCCTCACTGTGTGTGGTGTCAATGAAGACATGTCCTCTTCCAAGCTGAACATCTCCAATGAATTATTGCTCTGATAGTGGAAATGGGCATTTTCAACAGTTTAGCTTTTTTCTTCTATTTGTGTAGCTCTTCAACACAGTGAAAGAGGAATTTGGCCTGGATGTTACCTCACGTTTATACCCAAGTGAAACAGGAAGTCATGCCTTACCACTAAAGTATTCATAATCACAAAAGAAACCATACTGTAGAAAATTAATGGGAATGTATTTTAGTTTCAGATTTTAACTGATACAATTTTTTTTTTGTCAGAAATTGTGGTACACGTTTTGGAGAAAGAATTTTTTTTTTAAACTTAAATACAGGTTACATTCTGTGAATATTTTGAACAAAAGACCAAGTGCATAAGCAGCAAAGACAATTTTTCACCAACACAGCCTGGAAAATAACAGCATTTTTGCATCAGTTGTCTCTCAGAGGATCATCAGTGAAGCCCATTGGAGTGTCCATTGCGTTGTGTGTGTGTAGCAGTCGTGTCGTGCCTTTAGTGGACGGATGTCATTTCTGACACATTTGCAGAACTGCTCCAGCCACTTTCTGTCTCAAATAAAAATATTGTTAATTTGGATGGATGCTGATTTGAAAACAGCTGTGAATAATAGCAGTCTGGGTAAAAGACGGAAAGCATTAGTCTATGTAGTACATTTACTGGAAAAGATTTTACTGCTATTTAATGGGTTTCATGTACAAAGATTGTTATTTATAAGAGAAAAAAACTAGCTGCGAATTTATATAACCAATATTGCATAACTGAAAATATCATCAGATTAATCGATGAGCAAATAATGGTCAGTCCGACATTTAATATGCTATTCATACAGTTTTAGTCATTCTGGAATTTCTGTGGCTTTGGTTGATTGCATGTATTGCATATGTTTGTGAAAATCTTATTTTGTAAACACAATTTGAATTTGGAAGTGTTTTTGTTTCCATTTAGGTAGATTGGGTTGTAGCTGCTTAACCTATGAATGAGGTTGTAATAAACACCAACAGAAGCTCTGAGTGTAAATGCTTCTTATGCATGTGCCTATGAAGGACTTTACTGTTGTTCTAGAGATGAATAATCTGTTGCTTTTGATTTTGTTGTGTTTATTTTTCAGTGATTTGTCTGACTTTGTCTTTCAGTTACTCATTGTACACACACACACACACACACACACTCTCTCTCTTAATAGATTGGCAGTTTGACATAAATGTCCTTCACAACATACCAGAACAACAACTGGCTTTGTGATGAGCTCTCAAATTCTGGTTTTAGCCACGTACAGTATAAAGATCTGGAGTGTGTTTTCTCTCAGCGTGCGAGTTTGTATTTGACCTTCAGCGGTGGATAAAGGTTGGAGTGTGTGCAGGTCTGTTAGGGTCCTCTGTTCGCTCTGAAGTCGCTCTTGTTGGTTTAATGTTTTCCCTCATTTCCCCTGGCGGTTTTTTTCTGAAACACACGCAGTACATAAACAGGTCTTTGTGTACAGGCCTGGGTAAGACAGAATGGCACACACGCGTTCAGTAAACAGAAACTTGTGCTCAAACATACTAAGCTTCAAACTTTCTTACAGTAACTTGTGACTTTTGTAATAAAAGGTTTAATGCTGCTCCATTTGAGTCTTGCAACTGCAAGCCTTTTATTAACAGACACTTTCATGTTAAACTACTTAAAGAAAACAAGGAAAAATTCAAACGCGATTAATTAAGAGCAACAACGTAAGCGGAGTCAAAATGTATTTGATTTCATTTCAGATGAATGTCAGTATGAAATGAATGGTTATCCACAAATGAGAATTTTCCCCTTATGGGATTCCAAACTATGATTTTCAGAACTTTAGTGTAATGTTCACTCTATTTTTTCCATTTAATCAGCAGATTTGCGTGAGGAACAGAGCAAAATTTAAATCATTATCTCCTCCACCACAGCTCTCAAATCTTATTTAAATTTGTCTATCTATAAATGTGCCTCTTCCAGATGTGTTAGACAAAATTATTGTCAGATGTCATTGTTTCTTGTGACTTGTGCTCATATTCAAATCGCACAAGTCTGAGAGCTAACTAGGAGGAAAAGATTTTCTGTGAATAATAACTTTGCTTTGTGTGAGAAACAGACAGAAATATTATAAGTATTATGGGCAGGCTTCAAATATAGCATACAAGTCATATGGACGGTCACAATGACGTTTATATGGAAAAGCAGTGTGAACATTTTGCTCAGCTTCTCGTTTTTCAAAGAAAGGAAGTCATACATGTTTGGAACAACATGAGGGTTTCTTTCTTACACAAATTATTGAAAACATGAACTAACACAACATCTTCATAACATCTATTGACGTATATGCAGAAAACTGGATATAATCAGAATTAAACCAGAACTGAGCATCGTAAATTAATGCGTGTAATAGTATGTTTGTCAGCTCTCTCAATGTTTTCTATTGTACAGTATGTAACACTCAACACATTTTAATACTCTTGCAGCATTTTCAGCACATGCACAAGAATGTTTTTCTGAGTAATACTATGACCGGCACTTTACAAGTTGTGCTTTGGTGTCTCTCTACCCTTTGGAGCATTACAGCATTAGATGTCCCATGTTTTTGTGCTTTTGTAATTGTGAAATTATCAAACATACAGTAATAGGTCATGAAAAGTAGGTCGTTTTAAAAGCATCAAATGGCTCTGGTTTTCACCCTGTGACGCAGGAATGACAAACTTTTCTGCATGTATGTGAATCACTCCTAATGCACTTACTTATGATGCTTTTATGTATTTTTTTCTGTGCAGAGATAGTTCACTCGAGCAGGTCTAATCTGCACAGAGCTCATAGTGAAGAGACCCCGAGTACCAGCAGCCCCCGTGGACGGTCAGCACAAATATCTTCATTTTTTCAATTGCTTATCACTGAATATTCTTAATGTGTTTTCTGCTTCTCCTGTTTCATGTCTTCTGTTGTGCTTTCGCTCATGTCCTAGTAAGCAAAACCTTGTTTTCAATGCATAATATACTAAATGGGCTAAAGAATCACAAGTTGGTGTTAGGGGTTAGTGGTATGACCACTATTTTTGAGTAATACAATGAACTGAATACAGTGAAAGGTGCTTCATACAATTTTTGGTTATTTTCTCTGATTTGGAACCAAGTCCAGAACCACATTTGTAGCTGTTGCAAAATAGTGTTAAATAATTCAATTAATAAATAAAGACAAAAGTAGAGCATATCAGCTGCTTTGTTGCACACAGTTACTGTATGTGGAACATTGCACACACAATGTTTTTTTATGACTGAATTGTGCTGAGAGAACATGCTTGGGTGGGTGAGCACAATTTTTATAAAAAAATTACCTTTAAGAAACTCTGTTGCTTACTTGTACAATTAAAAGGACAAAAATTTCAATTCTGTCAAACTGGAAACTGAGTTGCCAAACCCACCAGTATGCTCCAAATAATCATGATTGGCAAGCAAATGTGTTGCTTGGAAATGTTAATGATAAACATTGTCTAGTCAGTCTTAGGTCTGATTTACTAAGATCCCAAATAATAGAATTGGCTTGGGCAATCTAGCAAATTGTGTGCACCCTTCATGGGAGTATTACAGGATATTTACTAAAAATACTTGCCCCCATGTACAGATAGGTTGGACACACCCATAATTAAACATATTCACTGTGTGTGGGTTTACAGAGGAATAACAGGAAATACACAGAAATAACCGGCGCGCATACATACAGTAACAATACTGTGTCTGAAATGAATCTGTCATATATTTTCAGAAGTTTAGCTCATTCATCTGTGGGTTCTTGTGGAGATTCTCCAGCTGACGTCAGAGGAGCTGTTCTCACTAATGGTGAACTGAACGGAGAAGCTGCAGACAACACATGCCGCCGCAACTCAAAGACGGCCATCAGCAGCCTGAGCGACGCTGGTCAGATACACACACACACATTACAAACATACAAACCCACTCAGGCTGCTATGAAATATGATCATAACACACTGAGATATAAGGTGATGAGTGCTTATCTTAATCTAATACTGTAATCAAAAGCTATGTTTCCATCACCTTGTTTTTATGCGCATTTTGAAGTATTGCATCAGAAACGAGTGATGGAAACGGCAAATTTCGAGAAAAAAAAAAAAATTTCCCTTAATTTGCAAAAAAGGTTTTACGCTCGCTTAAGGTGTTTTTTGACTTGTGCAAAAAAGGGTTAATGCAAATAATGAGAGATGGAAACGCATTTGCTGAATAAATTCCTCCATGTGCATCATGTGACTGTGCTATGAGACGGCAAAACCTGACTAACCAGCGGACCGATCTCGTTGCACAGCATCGGAAATGTTTTTATGGTCTTTCTTAAATGCCCGAGCAAAGTCTGTCATCAAAAGTGTTTCTGAATAATTGCCTCCCAGAACTGTCTTACACGACTGTGTTCCCAAACAGCAGCTTACACCCCCAGATATAAGGTGATGAGTGCTTATCTTAATCTAATACTGTAATCAAAAGCTATGTTTCCATCACCTTGTTTTTATGCGCATTTTGAAGTATTGCATCAGAAACGAGTGATGGAAACGGCAAATTTCGAGAAAAAAATTTTTTTTTCCCTTAATTTGCAAAAAAGGTTTTACGCTCGCTTAAGGTGTTTTTTGACTTGTGCAAAAAAGGGTTAATGCAAATAATGAGAGATGGAAACGCATTTGCTGAATAAATTCCTCCATGTGCATCATGTGACTGTGCTATGAGACGGCAAAACCTGACTAACCAGCGGACCGATCTCGTTGCACAGCATCGGAAATGTTTTTATGGTCTTTCTTAAATGCCCGAGCAAAGTCTGTCATCAAAAGTGTTTCTGAATAATTGCCTCCCAGAACTGTCTTACACGACTGTGTTCCCAAACAGCAGCTTACACCCCCAAAAGCAATGTGCGCATTTACTGTTTCGTCTGCTCGCTCTGAGGAGCAAGTAATTTATATATATGAAAATTATTATATTGAGTGTCTTCTCCTACTTTTCTTAGTGATATTTAGTGCCAGTTTATCAGGAAGGGACAATTTTGTTCTCTTTGACTCCTTGGATGGAAACGGTTCTTATTCTTAAATGTTTTAAGTGATATTCCAATTTTGTGCATAAGGTAAATTCGCAAATTTGGATGGAAACCCAGCTAATATGTTCATTCACAAAAGGTGCTTTTATTTTGACAAAATGTGTTAAGAGAGTAAAAATGTTTGTGCTTTTAATAATAAGCATATCCCGCCCTTTATTTTCTCATTCATCCATGCTTCTTTATTCCTCTGACTTTTTCAGTAGCTTTAAGAATTCCTGCCCACTGATAGTTGGATATGTTATAGCAAATATAGCAAAATCTCTGTTGATTGACACCTAAACAGAAAGTTCATCCAAAAATGAAAATTCTGTCATGACCCACTAGTCTGTTGTTTCAAACCCATAAGACTAATGTTAATCTTCAAAACAGAAATTAAGAATTTTTTTGTGAAACCGGAGAGGTTTCTGCAAAAAAAAAAAAAAAAAATAATAATAATTTGTCAAAGTTTTAAATAAAACAAAGGTTATTGGAGTAATTTTTTTTACAAGAAAATGCTGCTTTAGTTCTTCTATTTCACATTTAATTTAATGTGTTACTTACCATTTCTTTGTAATTATTTGTGAAATTTATTAGCAATTTCTGAGTGAAAATTGTTTCTACACCAAATTTTTTCAGTGAGAGGTTTTAAAAAAATGATCGACACACATAGAATGCATCACATGTGGCAAACATGGAAGCTCAAATAATGCCTTTAACAACCCATATTTGAATCTTTTATGTTTTGGTTACCTGAACTTTTAATGGAGGGACAGAATCCTCTCTGGTTTTGTTTAGAATATCTTAATTTGTGTTTCGAAGTCTTAAGGGTTTGGAACCACATGAGGGTAAGTAAATGATGACTCAGTATATATTTATCGCCCTACTTAGGCCCTTGTAAACATTCTTTGAGTGATCTGATTTGGTATGATGGTGTTAATTTGACACTTTTGTTGGTCTTTGCTCAGGTATAGGTGAGACGGCTGCTAATGGGATTGAGGGTGGTCATCTATCACGTCCAGCTCTGTCTTCACCCTCACTGAGCTCAACCCCCTCTGCTGGGATGGACAGTTCTGCCCTGCCAGCAGCCACAGAGACCCCATCCTCCACCGATCAGACCAGTATAGCCACAGAGACACACACCACTGATGCATTGCCTGCTGGGTACGTCAGAGAGCTGGGGCTGAATTTAAACATGAAAACATGCCATATCGGTTTGCTCAGTGTTTTTCATTTCTTGTAGTTGGGAACAGCGAATTCTGCCTCATGGACGAGTCTACTATGTGGATCATAACACAAAGACCACCACATGGGAGAGACCCCTCCCACCAGGGTGTGTATCTGTCTTTGTCACATATTTATACATGCTGAGTTGCTAGATCAATGTCCATCCCTAACAATTTGCACATTAACATCAAATCTCACTTCAACACCCTAAAAGGTTATCGAGTATGTCACTTTGCATAAAATAAAAACCTGCCTTGAGAGTGCACACTATTACTGTGGGATGTAGAATATCAGAAAGTGTGATATTGACCAGTTAAATTGGGTAATGAGACCTAATGAGATTCCCATATCTATGAAACTGAACCATACAGATAAAGAAAACTGCCTAAAGAAACTTGATATGAGGACACAAACCATCTTTCATCAAATTCCACCCAAGTACAACTAAAACTCCTATAACTCCACAACCGTATGATAGCTGAAGTTGAAAAATAATATGCTGCTTCTTTGTTTGTCGTCCTAACATATTCCTAATATGACTAAAAAAACATGACCACAAGCAGCCAATCAAATTTCATCGGCTAATCATGGCCTACATAGGGAGAACAAGTCATTTTGAGCAAACATGCTTAGTTTCATGAATTTATGATGCTTGGGAGGCTATCAGCAAATCAGGCATTTCAGCTGAAAGTGTTGTCCACCACACTACAGGGACATGCAGGATAAATCTTTTAGGTCGAAATTCTATCAATTTCCATCACTTTGAATGGAAATAAATGCATAGATCTTGCAGAGAACTATGGACTGACAGTACAGTTTCATATTAATAGTGCACATAGAAATCTGTGAAATTATTATAGATCAATAAATGTTTACATTTAGTCATTTAGCAGACGCTTTTATTCAAAGCGACTTACAAATGAGGACAATAGAAGCAATCAAAACCATGACAAAATACAGTAGAACCCATTATAATCAGCGATGCTGTGTACACTGGATGCGGTGCGGCGTGACGCAACAAATCCCCAACAGTAAAGTGCTGTCTTGTTCTATTTATGACGTACTGACACAAAGTTCAAATGATTTTCAACGGTCGCTTTGTCGCGTCCAGTGTAGACAGCCTCTGAAGCCGAGAGCAAGATATGCCTCGTCGTATTTTCTGCATTTAGCTTTTGAATGACCAGCACCTGCCTGGTTCTGTGCGACTTCATCTGTGGCTTTTCTCTTCCCTTTCACAAACCGATCCATCTCCCATTCTACATTCGTTGGCTGTTTACTGTTTTATAAATTTTTTTCTTTTTCTGCTGATGGCCCGTGCCTCATCGGTGGGCGTGCCCCCCACTTTGAGAACCACTGGTGTTAGAGGGTCATGTTTTTTAATTTTTTATTTATTAGAATAGAGAGTGCTAGAGTTAGAGGGTCAATTGAAGATGTAAGAGATGTGTTTTTAGCTGTTTCTTGAAGATGGCTAAGGACTCAGCTGCTCGGATCAAGTTGGGCAGATCATTCTATCAGGAGGGAACAGTTAATATAAAAGTCAGTGAAAGTGATTTTGTGCCTCTTTGAGATGATACTACAATGCGACAATTTGTCTCTTGTCTCTTTTAAGATAAATAAGAATAATATTTTTTTAAGACACATCTTTAGTGTTGTGGTTAAATTAAACACTGTGCTAAACTGCAAGCATATAAGTAATCATAGATGTTGTCTTAAGTAGTATGACAGTTTGTTCTGTGTAGTATTTCTGCATTGTAGTATTATACTATAATTTGTGCAAAATATTACATTATTTATTACATTCTTGGATTTAGTTTCTACAAAACATTGCAAAACATTAGAGTTTAAACACAACAGTTGACACTGTTACTGTGTTTAAAAGGCAACACATATAGAAATAAATGATAAACATAAGAAGGGCCTTAAGATAAATACTAAAGTTTTGAGCTGCACTTAAAATATTCAGATTGATATGAAGTGGTCCTGTGACATATGATTTATCTAAATGTAAATGTTTCATATGAGTCAACATCTACAACACACATATTATGATCACATATCATACAACCGTAAAAAAAAAAAACTTCTATTTTAATCTAACAGTCAGTGAAGGTTCAAGATGAACTTTACTGTAAAAACCATATGATAAGATACATTTCAGTTGGATCGCTAATCATCCACATGGGCCATTGGTTCTTGGACCTGATGATTACTGCTTGCAGTTATATTTAGGGCCCGAGCACCGATGGTGTGAGGACCCTATTGGAATTGCTCCGTTTCTTATTATTAGGGCCCGAGCACCGATGGTGTGAGGACCCTATTGGAATTGCTCCGTTTCTTATTATTAGGGCCCGAGCACCGATGGTGTGAGGACCCTATTGGAATTGCTCCGTTTCTTATTATTAGGGCCCGAGCACCGATGGTGTGAGGACCCTATTGGAATTGCTCCGTTTCTTATTAGGGCCC
>NW_015630355.1:269955-271680 GCF_001515625.1 Sinocyclocheilus rhinocerous | reverse complement strand
GCATATAAATGACTTTGACATATTCCTCTTATATTTACCACTTTAAATGCATATTGCCCACTCTTTGCTCTTTTCCAAAAGCCACCGGGTGGCGGTGAGCCCGGGTGCGAGGGCCCTTTCATCGCTGCTTGCAGCTTTAATTATAATTGAATTTTATATTTGATTAAATGTAAAAATTTGCCAGAAAGTGCTTAATAAAATTTTTCATGTTAATTGTGAAGGGCCAATCCCTGAAGGCCATTGTTCAGATCACCATTTCGCTAATATGAATGAATATTTTGTGAAGGTGCACGGTTTTACACTCTCCGTCAGACAGAAATGACATTTGAGGTAATCAGGCGTGAGTTTTGTATTTGAGTTTTGTATTTTGTATTTGAACAACCACTGGCTCTGCACCCTTTTTACCTAAATAAACTACTTCAGAGTTATGTGCCCTCTGGAAGCTTGCGTTCTGGAAGTGAACGGCGCATTGTAGTGCCATCCCAAAGAGGCTCAAAATCACTTTCTCAGACTTCCACCTTAATTGTTCCCTGCTGGTGGAATGATCTGCCCAACTTGATCTGAGCAGCCGAGTCCTTAGACATCTTCAAGAAACAGCTAAAGATTAAAGGTGCCACTTATTTTTGGAGTTTTGGAATCTTCTGCTCTCACCCGCCCAGTCAACTCCCCTTCATGAGAAATGGAAACAAACCAAATTTCGCTGAGATTGGACTATGTTTGGGGTGTGCTCAACAACATTGAAATTCCGTCTTAATGACCACAACAGCACGTAATTAATAATTATACAAGACCATTAGTAAATGGCAAATTAGGTAAAAAATGAGAACACAGAAGAGTGTTGTTAGTCTTAACATGTTAAATTACAACGCTGCTGATGAGAACTGATCTTTGAAAAACTGCAGTCTGATCTAGATCGTGGTGACAGTCTGACATGGGGCACTTGTGGCCTAATGGTTAGAGAGTCTGATTTGTAACCCAAGGGTCACGGGTTCGCATCTCATTACCAGCAGGAAATGTAGGTGGGGGAAGTGAATGAACAGTGCACTCTTCCACTTTCAGTTCCCACAACTGAGGTGCCCTTGACCAAGGCACCAAACCCCCAACTGCTTCACGGGCGCTGCAGCAAAAATGGCTGCCCACTGCTCTGGGTGTGTGTTCATGGTGTGTGTGTGTGTGTTTGTTCACTACTCACTGCTGTGTGTGTGCACTTGGATGGGTGAAATGCAGGGCACAAATTTATGGGACACCATACTAGGGCTGTGCGATTAATCGAAATCGAATCGAAATCGCGATTTGAGACGTTGCGATTTCCTAATCGCAAAGCCTGCGATGTGGACGCGATATTACTCTGTTCCAGAGCATATGCATGACTGCCAGCCTTGAGTTGCAGTCTTACTTGTCCTGGGCAAGAGTGAGCGCACCTCCGTTCTCCCCAATCTTCAAAATGACAGACAACAAACAAAAAAATGTAATTTGCAAGAGCTGCGTCACAGCGCCTATCAAAAGCTCCCTTATCAGTTCTGTCAATATCTGTCAAAAAAATCGCAATTTGATATTTTCCCCCAAATCGCACAGCCCTACACCATACTTGGCCACATGTCACGTCACTTTCACATGTCCTTCAGCAACAAAGTTCTTGCAGACGTGAAAGCAAAAGGTTAAAATGTGAAATTACTAGAGCCCGACCGATATATCGTTTTGCCGATATTATCGGCCGATATGAGT
>NW_015630355.1:258281-265927 GCF_001515625.1 Sinocyclocheilus rhinocerous | reverse complement strand
GATAGTGACACCAGTCAACACTTTCACTTCAGTAAGGAGGTCTCTTGTTCAGGCAGCAGCATTCAAGCGTTGTCTGTAAGTGCCCTAAGTGCCCTGCGAAATGGACTTCACATGATATTCCGCCATGATTCCAGATCGCAGGGAATACATTCAAAACATTCAAAGGGCATTAAAGTGCGCGAGACGTGAATTTATATTTATTTACTAAATAACAGATTGGAGATTAAAATAATAGCAGATTTGTCTCATTTTAAATGAATAATAAAAACTGAGATAAAAAATTTACTTAAGCCAGAATTTAAATGTTACTATGGTAAAATAAATATTCAAACCACGTGTGTTACAACTAACACCCCGTTACTTTGTGCATCGCACTCAAATAAAGTTTATTGTTAAATTGTTAAATGCCCTGCCTCCATTATGTATCTCTGTCACGTCATTATAAGTGTTTGATCACCACATTTGAGTGATCATTGCAAAACATGTGTTTATGTATATATATTCTGTTTATGTATATACTGTATTCTATATATAGTACCAGTCAAATGTTTGGACACATGAATGGGAAAGTGTCCAAACTTTTGACCGGTACTGTACTATAATATACACAAAGATATCGACCTTTTTTTACTCCCTAATATCGGTATCGGCCCCAAAAAGCCCATATCGGTCGGGCTCTAGAAATTACTGTACTGGTGAAGAAAGTGAACTTAGAACAAAACATTGAGGTCTGATCTAGATATTTATGATGATCCGACAAGTCCTTCAACTGCAGTACTCTAGTGGGCATCTGGAAACTGGTTTCCGTGCTCTATGACAATCTGCATAATGAACTGCGTTTGTTCTTGAGTCTTTGAGAGGAGTCCGTTGTACTCTTTGATAAGTGCACCGCCTCTTTCGTGTCATTGGTCACGTCAGGCTCTTAGCAATCTCCTCAGCTGCGATGTAGGTTGCATTGTTTGCCCAGGTACCAGGATCTTCATTTAGGAAGTCCTGGCGGAGATCAAGAATAAGAAGTTGCAAGTGTTCTTTGTGATGAAGTTGCTCAAATTCTTCGTTCCAATGCTTAGAAGGTCTGCGTGCACTCTTTTATCTGGCTCCTCGTCCACTTCAGTCTCCTTTGCAGCAACCATTGCCTTTTTCTCCTCCACCGTGACATCTGGATCAAACAGGGCCAGTGCAACCAGTTCCTCACTGAGATACCAGAGGTGATCGAGCAAGGTCTCCTTGAAGTCTTCTTCGTTCTTCTGTTGTGTTTCGCTCCTTCGCCCCTTGTTCTTCTTCAAGGCCTCCCATTTTCCTAAAAGGTCTTGAAAAGGCCTTATGGGAATGTGGGCCTTTTCCCAAAAGTCTTGGACCTCCTTCGTGGTCTACACTGCTGCTTTACAGTATGCTTCACCATACCCTTTTTTCCCATTCAGTGCAGATATACTTAAATAACATCACCAATGGACGGAAGCTTGCAACCTGATAAAGACTCCTTCTTGCTTCCAAGCAAGTACACTTCATCCTGGTTATGCAAAATGGCCATCTGATATCAGAAATGGTCAAAAGTTTATCAGTGAACGAAACCTTCGCTAATATCACCAATCAGATCTTGAAGTACCTGTGATAAAAAGATTTTTTGAGCATACCCTAAATGACAAATTATCTGGATGGTATTTTGCATACATTCCGTACTTCTAGTGGAGAAACAAATGAGGGGGTGAGAGGTTAACATTTTTTCAATAAAAAAAATTACCCCCCAATAAGGGCCACCCTACTAAAGACATCTCTTCCATCTACACTTGACCCTCTAACACTCTCAATTCTATTTCTATTCTATCTACTTATTTTATTTTTATTTATTATAAAAAAAAACCTTGCTGCGTGTACTGCGTTAGACTAACTGAGACTTGTCACAGCGCTTATAGCTCTTTTGTTGGTTTGATTGCTTCTATTGTCCTCATTTGTAAGTTGCTTTGGATAAAAGCATCTGCTAAATGATTAAATATAAATGTAAAATGTAAATGATATATTTATTTTTAAGATTTTTATTGAAAGTGTGAAATTATTGCATTTGAATCTTTAATCTTTTTGCCACCTTTTGGAAATGCACATTTGAGCTTGAGTTTGCAGTAGCAGTAGCTAGTACTTGAGTTGGGGTGTAGATGTAAATGTATTTTTCTGTGTTCGCACACGGTCCTTGCGGGTCCTTCAGAAGTCTTAAAAAGTCTTAAATTTCAGCCTGTTCACTTCATTTACAGGGTCAGTTGCTCTAGATAAATAACGAGAGAGCAGGTTCTGTCCTCCTCTTTCCCTCCAGCCGTCTAAAAGCACAGCACAGTTGACGTTACATGTCATTTCTATTGCTGGCAAAAGTAAGGCATCCTTTGGCTTTTATGTCTGTTAAATCCACCTTGAGCACCAATAACACAATAACCCTTCCGGTTAATGTGGATCATTTCTGCACTTCAGTTTGGAGGACGTTTTGTCTGTTTCTCCTCAGAACACTGTTTCAGCTCAGTGATTTGAGTCAGATCCGTTGCATGCACTACTCTTTTTAATGCCAGTGAGTTATGGTCAAGACTCTCCGCCATTTCAAAACATTTACATTTCTTCTGGTTTATAACCATTCAGCGTGTTAAGGTTCAGATTTGAAATGTTCCTGTAGAATTTTCTATGTATAGCAGAGAACCCATCAATAAACTGCCACCGCTGTGCTTCAGAGGATCTGATCAAATTTATGCAGAGGATACTTAAGGGTTTACAAACTTTTCTAGCGCTTTTAGTCTTTCTAACTGCTTTTAGTCTAATGGCACAAGATGCTGAAAAAAACATTGAGACATGTGGCAAAGGTCAAAGACGTCTAGTGCGAGTTAGCATTTGAAAAACCAAAAAAAAAGTGCCCTGAAAGAACAGCCCCTGAGAGTATTTACAGTTTGCTTTTGTACATGGCCGCTTATCCTCTTATATGGGGCTGGTGTTAACCCATGATTCGTGTCTGTTGTAGTTGGGAGAAGCGTGTGGATCAGCGCGGCAGGTTCTACTATGTGGATCACAACACCAGAACCACCACATGGCAGCGGCCCACAGCCGAGTCTGTGCGCAACTATGAGCAGTGGCAGTCTCAGCGCAGCCAGCTGCAGGGAGCCATGCAGCAGTTCAACCAGAGATACCTCTACCAGGTGAACAACCGCTGATTTAGAAGTTGTACTACAGATAATCATCATCCATCACTGACTGGGATGTAAATGTTCATGCTGTATTTCATGCCAATCTGTTCTTTTCACTTTCTCTTTTGAAAGAAGTCTTTTATGCTCACCAAGGCTGCATTTATTTGATCAGAAACAAATAAACAAAGCAGTAATTTTGTGAAATATTATTAAAATCTAAGATAACTTTGACAAAGCTGAATTGTCAGCATCATTACTCCAGTCTTCAGTGCCACATGATCCTTCAGAAATCATGCTGATTTGCTGCTCGAGATTTCTCATTTCTTTTTATAATCAATGTTGAAAACAGTTGTGGTGCTTAATATTTTTCTGGAAATTGTGATGACTATTTCAGGATTCTTTGATGAATAGAAAGTTTAAAAGAACAGCTATTTCATGAAATAGAAATCTTTTGTAACATAAGTGTCTTTACTCTCACTTTTTTTCAGTTAAATGCATCCTTGAAAAGTATTGTATCAGTATATCACCGTTTCCTAAAAAATATGAAAATATGATGCATCACAACAGTTTTCAACATAGATAATAATTAGAAATGTTTCTTGAGCACCTTTTAGAATGATTTCTAAAGGATCATGTGAAGACTGGAGTAATGGTTGCTGAAACTTCAGCTTCACAGGAATAAAATCTATAATCTAAACACAATCTAAACCTATTCACCTATACTGTAGGTAGTTTAGTGCAGTGAATCTCAACCTTTTGGCGTACCGGACCCCAGTCCAATTCAGAACCATCCTCAAGGACCCCCAGAACAAAATTGACTCATCTATGTATCATTTGTGTCTTTGTGAGGACCAAATACAGTCAAGTATAATTCAAGTTAGCTGACTTGTCCAGTATTTGGCCATATCATCAGCTATATTGGATTTTTCTTTCATGGGAACATGTCATGTCAAAATATACAAAATTTATACAAAAATTCATACTTTTTATGGACCCCCTGGCCTTACGTCAAGGACCACTAGGGGTCCACGGACCCCTGGTTGAGAAACACTGGTTTAGTGGGTGGTTTACAGTAACCTAGCTATAATGTATGGTGCAGTATGACAATGAGCGACTTGGCAAAACACACTACAATGGAAGTTAATAAGGATTTAAATAAAAAATATCATAGATGACGATGAAACTGTAGCACAAGTTTCAAGTTAAACTGTCATTGACCACTAAATTAAACTTTGTGAATTACTGTTAAATCGCCAGCGGGATGGACTTTTTTTCCGCAACTATCATATCTGCTGTTCACACAAATGACAGCTTTCCATCTTTTTTACTTTTAAGTTACCATGAATAAATCAGCACCAAAATGCAGATGAATGCTGTTTTCTTCATTTCGTACTATATATGCTGTGGAGTAATCGCCAACTTTATGATTGGTTCAAAGCAGACCATGTCTTGACCTCGTACATGCTCGTACTGATAATCTTATGCTTCGATCCCACATAGCATCAAAACAGTAATGTATTGGTAACGTTACAACTTCTTATCTTGGAAATTAGCTAGAACTGCTTTCCCTGTATTTCTCTAAAGGACCTGTTCATACATGATCTCTAAACTGTCATTTACCAGTAATTTTCCAGAAAATTGTGTGAGCACCTGTCTTTCAATATAATATTATAATACGTGTTATTATTAATGTGACATTGAGCTTTTCAGCTTCGCTACTGAAAAGCTCCTTTCCATTTATATCAGCAGAGAGATGGCAACATTGCTTTTTTGAATTATCGAGCTCACAGCTTGACTTTTAGTAGAGATATGCTACGCATAATCTCTCTCTCTCTCTCCTCTGATTACTCTGTGCTGGGAGTAGAGTAATCCTTTGGAAAAACATCAGCTTTGGCTTCACTCTTGTATGGAACCCCCTCTTTTTCAGGTTTAGGGTGCGTTCTGCAAGCTGCTTAATTTTATAAGCAAAGTTAAAATTGGACCATGACGTTTTAGATCTTTGTTAACTTTAGAAATACACAACAGTGTCATTTATATACACAAAACAGCACTTCTCTGAACGTTCTTTAAAACACACTCAATAAGCCTTTGCAACAGCACTTTTAAGGCCCACAGAATAGATGAAGGAACTCGCTGTGCTCTCCGGATCCATACTAACCAGCCAGGACCCTCCCTTTAAGTTCAGAGTGCTTGAATACCACAGCTCCATGCGAAGACTCGAATCCAATGAATCTGAAGCGTAGGATAGTCCACCAAGTGTGTCTTGGCATGCAGGTGGTAAAAATCTGTGTAAAATGTTGTGCCTTTTTGGTTTTTGCTACAATTACAGCCAGAGAAGCCCAATGAAAAAATGGGGATGAATCACCATGTTGGGAAAGTCTTTTCCCTACTTTAGACTTCATCTGAAACAATACAGTGCTTGCATACCTCGGCCCACAGAAGAAAAGTTCCAGAAGAACATTTTGGATGAGGAAAGACTCTTTTGCAATATTTGTGTGTACTGCAGTTACCTCATTTTGAATAGTTTAGTGTGTGTGTGTGTGTATCACCATTGTAGCGTCATAATATACTGATAATCTGCAGTTTAGGCCTTCTAAATGGCTTTTAATTATGGCTTTTAAGTATGATGTTAAACAGCTAAAATTATTAATGTTATCCCTAAAACTGAAAAAATTGAAGTATTAATATTGATATTGTGATACTAGGCTTGATAACTGTTAAAAGATGTTCACATTACAAATATTTAAAATATTTCCTATGTTAAATTTGTTTCAAACATGAGGGTGTTAGGTGCGATATAGCAGTTGTCAGCAGTTGCAATATGAGAAATATAGATCATGTTTATCTATTTATGCTGCTCTTGTGCTTGTTTAACTTGTACAATTTCAGATTTGGCTGTCTGTAACATTTATAGCTCACATCAGTAACATAAAGGCATCTTTACGCCGCAGGCACAGGGTTAAGTCTGCTCAAGAATCTGTGTAAATTCATAGTGCCGCATAAAAGCCAGACTAAATTATGCTTGCTCTGACCCACCACAGACCCTAAAGTATACAGTCGTATTTGCTTTGTAAATACATTTATGCTACTTCTAAGCAGCATTCTGTGTGAAGACAGTCTGTGTAAAGACACCTAAATGCTACTTAAAAAGCGCTTCTGTGCCATTCCTGCAGTGTACAGTTGGCAGTAAATGAGCATGTTATGAAGTTTAGATGGTAGTTTACTGCGTTGGTTTAATTCTCACATGAGTGTCAAATGTGACAGCTGATTTCAACATTACATGCCTGCTGCAGTAGTGTTTGAGAGCACAGGACGCTGCCATTGACACAACACAGCACGTCACACAGCACACACTGGGCTTTTTGTGTGCTAATTGCAGCTCATTAGGATCTTGTGTATCATTAACAGCCGCTTCCGGCCTTAAGCGAAAATAAAACTCTCTCACTGATGTTCTCTTATATTTACTGAAAATAAAAAAATTTTATATATAAGAATCTTCTCACAGATTTTTCTAACAACAGTAGTTCACAGTAATCATGTCTTTCAAGCTCCAAAAATGAGCTTTGGTAGAGGGGAAGATGAATAATGAATTACATTTTGGGTCTGTTAAAAGCTACCGTAAGATTTTTAATATAGAGTACAAGTCGTAAGGACTATTGTTTTGCTTTTTGGAGCTTGACAGCTGTTAATATATACTTTCATTTTATGGGAAACACTTAACAGAAAAGGTAATCCCACAATTTTACTGCAATAGACCTTAGTCAGGGTAGACACCATATACATGGATGAAAACGAGGCTGTGAGGGATAAACTATGGCCTTTACATTGGTATGTATTGGTAATGTAATTTTCAAAACACACAATTTTCATAAATTTGATGTGTTTTTAAACACTTTATTTTAAGGACCAATTCTCACTATTTACTAGTTGCTTATTAGCATACATATTACTAGCATATTGGCTGTTTATTAGTCCTTATAAAGCACATATTAATGCCCTGTTCTGCATGACCATATTTTAGATCCCTTAATCCTCTACCCCAAACCTAAACTTAACTATTACCTTACTAACTATTAATGAGCAGCAAATTAGGAGTTTAACCCTTTATCGGGCGAAGAACCATATTTGGTAACTTAAAGGGGTCATATGATGTTGCTAAAAAGAACATTATTTTGTGTATTTGGTGTAGTGAAATGTGTTTATGCGGTTTAAGGTAAAAAAAAACACATTATTTTCCACATACTGTACATTGTTGTTTCTCCTCTATGCCCCGCCTTTCTGAAATGCGTCGATTTTTACAAAGCTCATCGGTCTGAAAAAGCGAGGTGTGCTGTGATTGGCCAGCTATCCAGTGCGTTATGATTGGCCGAATACCTCAAGCATGTGACTGAAATGTTACGCACCTTACCATACTGTGATGCCATGTCCCGGAGCGACGAGACAAAAACCTTAAAACCCATTATAAAGGAGGCATTTGTTGCATCCAGTGGG
>NW_015630355.1:229058-254168 GCF_001515625.1 Sinocyclocheilus rhinocerous | reverse complement strand
GCTTGTAACACTTGTAACACTCCAAAGAGAAAGGACAAATTGAAATCGCATCATATGACCCCTTTAATCGAATAGCGTTTATAATTTATTTTAGTGAATAACAAGGGGCATTTCAAACTTCAGCGTCCTTCCGGATCTTGTAAAGTACGGATTTACGCTCCTACCTACTCCCACAAATACGGAAATAGCATCAAAACAAACAATGGTAAGTTAATGAAACTCACACATTATATGGTTGAATAGTTGTGTTAAATGTTGAGATAGCTGTTGTTTGCGTAGGATTTCTAGAAATTAGTGAACGTTGGACATGAAAAATGGTGTGATCATATTTAATCCCCCGTTCAGGTAAAACTAGCGCAAGCAACAGAGTGTCCATTTTTAGACATACGCCCTATGCGTCTAGTAAGCCATACTTAGGTCATTTTTTTTTTATTTTATTTTTTACAAATAATGCATTCCATTCACAATAGCGTTTACATGCCTCTCCGTGAGCTCGTTTAAGCACATGGATTTCTCCCAGCCAATCAACAGATATCAGTCTACGTCACAGATAGTGACGCCATGGCATCTGACCAATCAGGAGTTGCCTGGGGCATTTCAAACTTCAGCGTCCTTCCGGATCTTGTAAAGTACGGATTTACGCTCCTACCTACTCCCACAAATACGGAAATAGCATCAAAACAAACAATGGTAAGTTAATGAAACTCACACATTATATGGTTGAATAGTTGTGTTAAATGTTGAGATAGCTGTTGTTTGCGTAGGATTTCTAGAAATTAGTGAACGTTGGACATGAAAGATGGTGTGATCATATTTGATCATACGCCCCGTTCAGGTAAAACTAGCGCAAGCGACAGAGTGACCATTTTTAGACATACGCCCGATGCGTCTAGTGAGCCATGCTTAGGTCATTTTTTACAAATAATGCATTATAACGTAGGACAATAGTATTTAATAGTGTATTGAATGTTGTCACAGGTTGATATAACATTATACAGTGATCCAGTGAAAAACTTAAGCCATTTATTGAAATGATCAAGCCATAAATAGTGAAATATGTGTAATTTTGGTCGGTTTTATGACCTTATAATAATTTTATTTTACTTAAATGGCATATATTGGTGTTTATTTGACTGTGAGACTTATTACTGCTAAAATAAGTGGTACCACCAGTACTTATAGTGCTATTTTTCACTTAATTAATGCATTATAATGTAGGACAATAGTACTCAATAGTGCATTGAATGTTGTCACAGGTTAGTGATTCAGTGGGAAACTTAAGCCATTTATTGAAATTATCAAGCCATAAATAGTGAAATCTGTTGAACTTATAACAGTTTTTTGTTATTATTATAATTTTTACTACTAACCCAGTTTATATTATTATAGCATATATTGGTGTTTATTTTACTGTGAGCATTATTACTGCTAAAATAAGTGGTACCACCAGTACTTATTTTTCACTTATTATTATATATTTACAGTGTATATGTCAATATTCTTTGTTTTCAGATATGCACTTTACTGTTACTGTTTTTTTTTATTCACAAATAATTCAAAGTGGGCTTGATATTGACTCAAAAACTTACTCACTTTTCTTTTGCAGCTGCCTACACCAACAGCTAGACCTGCAAGTACTGCAGCAGGAAGCAGAACATACTGAGGTCAAACATGGTCTACAGGGTCTGGAAGGTCCTCCCCGATTACAAACGGATTATTTGGTTGCATGTAAACGTAGCCAGTGATGAACGCAAGTGCTTTATCGAGTACCATGAAGCAAGTGACTGGAATTGTGACACGTGAAAAAGAAAAAAAAAATTCCTAAATAAAAAGAAAATAATTTCCTAAATAAATATACTATTAAGTTTATTTGTGACCATAGACTGGTGAGGAACCATATATGGTAACTTCATTGACCTTGATTTGCAACATTTTTTTTTTTTAAAGTCTCAAAAGTTCAAAAGCCTTGTAATAGCCTCCAATAACACTGCAGGGTTGAAATTTAGAATTTCCAAGTATTTCAATGAGTGCCCTATGAGTTAAGGGAAAACTCTTAGTTAATACTGAATATGTGTTCCCTATGCTAAAGTGTTACTGTGTTTTTTATCTTCTTTTTTTGAAAAGATGTTTTGTCAGCTGAACAGTCGACATGTTGTCGAGTCACATTTATTTATATAGCACTTTATACAATACAGATTGTTTCAAAGCAGCCTCACACCATAAACAAGAAATCAACAACAGCATTAATATTGCCAAGTTCTTCAATTATGAAACAAATACAATTGCAGGCGTAAAACAGCTCTAAAAAGACATTAGTGTAATTATTCAGCTCAGTTTAGTTTAATGTTGATTCAATTTAGTCCAATAACAGTACAATCCATTGAACACGCTGTACTTCTGTCCCTCACAGCCTCCTCTCCCTCATTCCTGACAAACATTAAAAATGGCGCTTCCTGACTCATGGCAGAATTAATTTTGGGGTGAACTGTTCCTTTAAGAGCAAGGAAAGTTTTTATTCTGTTGCCAATTATATGGACAATCGAGTCTTCTATGTCTTAGTGAGTGATTCTGTTTTCTTTTGTCTCTCTCTTCTTCTTTTTTAATGTATTCGCTCACCCTCTCTATGCCTTTATTTTTTTCTTCTTCTCCATTGGTTTCTTTGAGGCTTGGTTTGGGTCTAATGGCTGTGCGGAGGGAGTGAAGATGATGTCATGGTTTTCTTTCATTTTTTTCCTACCATTTTTAGTCATAGAAACTGCTGAGGGTGGGGCATACTGACACACGCACTAGTTTTTAACATCCCCCTCATTTTTGACCTTCTTTAGCCCAACTAAGGCACACAACTGGTAATGCTTCATAAATGAAGATGTGAGATATCAGATACGCCTCGTCCACAAGCACCACTGATATAATGGCTTGCTGGAAAAAAGGACAAAACTGTGGTAAAATGGCCATTGTGAGATGCCAGTTTAAAGTTTGCTTAGTCAGAGCTCTTGGCTGCAAACGTAGGAACGCCTCTTGAGTTTAAGACGAATGCAGTGACACGGTAAAGGCCCATAGTAAAATGGCAAGCACTCATGGTCTTCAGTGGTCATTGCATTTTTAGTGCTTTCCTCAAGCTAGAGTAAATTGAAAAGATTCATGGATTTTTTTTTTTCTGAGAGATTCTTTATTTTTCTAACTATAACATCAACACTTCCTTTAAAAGTGAAGTGATTAGATGTTAAAATACTTTATCTTATACCAGCTTACTATGCAGAGACAACTGTAATGCAGCCTTTATGGGTTGATTTCCTTAAAAACTATAAATACTCTGGCTCTGCGACTCTATGAGAGCATTACTCTGTTTGCTAGAACATCCCAGCCTACCCAACACAATAACATTGGCTCAGCCGATGGGGTGAGTTTGGGGCAGGGAGATGGCAGATGATTGGGGAAACTAGGTATTCTTTTAGCTACTCCATTTAGTGATGCTTGTGTCACAGAAATTACTCACTTCACCTTTATATAATACGTATACTGGATAAGAGAAAATTGGAATTACATTATATGAATTGTTAAAAATATATGCAGATGATTAAGCACTAGACTTAGTCTAGAGGCAAGTATAAAAAAATACTTCCTAGAACCTAATATTTGTGTTTTGTTTTTTTATGTGCATTTTTGTTTTATTTTATGTTATTTATTTTTAATGATCTTTATTAAAAATGCTTAATGATGTGCCCTGTTTTAAAACAGACTGTTCCATACAGGAACACCATGGCGGCAATCTTAAACGTTTCATAGGGGACCATTTTAAAGTGACAACCTTAATTTTGTGTAGATAAAGTTGAAAATTAAAAATAGATGTTTGTGGAAACATAAGCATTAAATTCTCTTTAAAAAAAAAAGCATATAGTTTTATGGTGTCTGGCTCAAGGTTTAATGTCAACCCTGTTATCTTTCTGAAGGTATAGTTGTATTCCAGCATGGATTCAAATAGTTTAATTTAGCCTGTGAGTAATGTCAACTTTAAGGTAAAGAGCAGTTTTTAAATCTACTCCATACTTTTTTTTACTATGTTCAGGGTATAAATGCACAAACATGCCCACAGAGTTTGCGCTCGCCTGTTTTTCATATATAATTATGTCCATCTAAAGCACACACACTGGGTGGATGTTTCTGGTGTACAAATAAATGAAATTTCCGTGCACCAAACACACACACACATGCGCACAGAGTAAACACAGCCATGGTGGGGGAATAAAGGTGCTTTTGTCCGGTGGGGGGCTGGGCCATCTGGAGCGCTCATGAATGTTCACTTCAGTCCGCTCAGACATCGCGCCTCCCTGTGTACTTTCACAGCTCCGCTAGAAGAGGACTGAGGCATGGGTGGGGTCGGGATTGGGCGGATGGAGACAGGGTGGGGCTTTCTCGCAGCCAGTGAGATCACTGGAACACTGCATGCATATGTGTGTCAGTGTGTGTGTCTTTCTCTGCCTGTAGCAGGCATGTAGTGTTTGGACTGCACTGGCTAGGCACTCGAACACCTCCGTCAGTCTCTGTTCTGAGAGCGGGAGGCAAACGCTGTCATCTGTTGGGTTCAGCACCTTCTACAAACACCCAGCACATTGTCTCACAGGGTTTCTTGCAGTACCAGCAGCTGTAATGTGTATGGTCCTGGTGTTTTTTGGGTTGGTAGTTAATTTCAACAGGTTTCTGTGGGTTCTGCTGTGAGGGGGGTGTTACACACAAAAGGTTCAGAAAGTGTGTCCTAACTACAGTCTCTCTCTCTGTGTTTGTCTGTCACAGTCGTCTGGAGGTGTGGTGGAGAATGACCCTCTCGGGGCTCTTCCTCCAGGCTGGGGTAAGTCCTCATTCATGCTTAATCTTCAGGTCAGCTGTCTTTTATGAGGTCACTGTGGGTTTGACGTTAACTTTAGTCGTAGAGAGAGGCCTATAATCTTTTAGGCCTAGGACTACTTAATATTTAAAACTTTAATACTACATTTACTGATAAATAGTAGAATTTGGTGGCTCGCTAAAATAAACGTAGCACCCAGCAGCAATAAAACTGTGTGCTCACAAGGAGTTGAACACAGAGGCCGAAACAGAGATGAAAGTAGATTTGCAGCCATTTTTCTCACAAAGCAGCTATGCACATCCATGTAGTAGAAAGGGTTAATGTAGAGGCAGCAGCAAAATAAACCTCAACAGGGTGATCAGGACCTGTCCGATCATTATCCCAGTTATTAATAAATAAATAAATAGCCATGAAATATAGTTTGGAGCTGAAATTAATGCTTGGGACTGTGGAGTGATACAAGTGACAGGGTGATACAACTAGCAGGGTGTAGGAATATGGTTGATAGGGACAGCGATCAAAAGTACAGAACATTTTGTGTTTCAGTATAGGAAGGCATTTAATACATAATTTTAATTATTACATTTATTACGGCATGTGCTTTTATTGTCAACTAATTAAAACCACACCTTAATGTAATTTGTTGGACACTTAAAATTAAAAATGTGTATGTATTCATATAAAAACAAATATTGGTTGAAGAGAAGTCGTATTTAAATGTTTCTTTCTGTTAAAAACGGTAAAGCTGCGTCAGTGCTTTCTTTCTTGAGAAGCTCAGTACATCGAGTTCAGCAGTATAACATTGCGAAATGGAGCTGGGAAATCTCTGTTATGAGAGGGTTAAAAAGGGGGGAAAATCAGAAAAAGAGAGTGTTGTGTGAGCAGTAATGTGAGGGCTACTGTGTGCTTTAATGAAAACAAGATGTTAGACGTGGAGTGAATGAGGGGGTTCTTGCAGAGGGCTGCGTCTCTCTTGTGTGGAAAAGCAATTGGCCAGCAGATTTTCTCTTCTCTTTTTCGATCTCTAAATCGTTACGGTTGCTTTCTGTCTGTTGAAGTCTGTTAAACCCAATTGAAAAGCTGAAAAGTGAAATTCGAGAAGGTATGTTGGAGCAGGCGCTAGTGAGATGCCCCACTGACTCGTCAGTTTTCAGTCAGCTCTGTCAGATTTGACACTCACTTACCCATCAGCCTGTTGAGAGATAAACAGAGGATCACTTTAAATTTGATATTTTTCAATATGTAAGAGAATTGGTCAAGAATCAGTGAGTAACATAAATTGAAAAAAGAGCCCTACAGTAATTTTGTTAAAAAGAATAATGTAACCGTATACGTGTTGTAATGCATTTCCGACCATTCTGCCAAATAATATGTATGCTGAAAATGTTACTATTTCTTTTCTTTCTCTCAGAGAAACGTCAGGACAATGGAAGAGTGTACTATGTCAATCACAACACTCGAACGACGCAGTGGGAGGACCCTCGAACCCAAGGGTAATCATGTCCTCCTGTCATGTGTCCCATGCGGCCCACAGCAAATGATCTGCAGATTCAAGTGGAGTTTGTCAGAGCGCTCTGTGTGTGTGTGTGTGTGTGTGTGTGTGTGTCGTTTAAGCGTCACTTTACCAATGTTGGGGAAGTTACTTTGAAACTGCAAAGCTACGAGCTGCTCATACTTGAGCTACAGTTGAGCTACCCTTTTGAAAATATAGTTGGCAACATTACAAGTTACTAGTGAAAAGGTAGCTAGCAACGTTAAAGCTACATGCAGTATGTGACTCAAGCAGTGTTTTTCATCTGGCACACATGACCTGTCTCAAATATTTAATTTTATTTTCATCTGGAGCTGAATAATGTCATGCCATGTAATGTGCCAAAAACAGCTGCAGTGCAACTTGTCGGAAAAGTGGGCAAGAGTTGTCTAAAATTGGCAGTTATAATCTGATTGGCTGATTGGCCTGCTACCTCAGGATGCATGTTTCACCACCCACTTGGAAACCAAGTCCTGTTTGCTGTCAAAATAAGCTCTTCTGAGGAAGTCTGAGTTTGTCTGCAAGTACTCTTTCTGATGTCAGGTTTGCCCACTCCTAAATATGGCGTAACCAACGAACTGCCCTTTTTATGCCTAGCTCTGTAAAACTACTGTGAAAGCGGAGTTATTTTTAAGGTAGCTGCGTTAGTTGCTTTGTGTAGTTGCCTGCTCAACCAAAATGAATACCACACATTATCAAAACTCATCCACTTAAGCTGCAAAACATTGTTTGCTCATTTTAATTTTGACATTTTGTATTTGTTCATTGCGTTTTAGATTTGACTGAACAACATCATGTTATGTAGTGTTAAGCGTCCAGCAGGGTGCGCTGCTCTCACTGCCCTCCTCCGTTTGCAGGATGATCCAGGAGCCGCCCCTGCCGCCGGGCTGGGAGATGAAGTACACGGCAGAGGGGGTGCGATACTTTGTGGACCACAATTCTCGCACCACCACCTTTAAAGACCCTCGGCCAGGCTTTGAGTCGGGGTAAACACTATCACACGCTATAGCTCAGATTGCATGCTTTGATTGTATGTGAAGGCAGGAGCTGTTCATTCACTGCAAACAGAGGAACAGACAGATGCAGTAGATCAAGAACCCACTAGGGACAGCAGATGTTTAATGCAGTGTAGGTGTATGACACATGCTAAAGTTTAAAATTCATATATATAATCTATATGTGCACTACCTGTCATTGTTCCTCCTATGATTTTAGATGTTTTTTGAAACAAGTCTTTAATGCACACCATGGCTGCATTTATTTGATCAAAAACAAACAAACAAAAAAAGTATAATTTGTGAAATATTACAATTTACAATAGCTGTGAATATATTGTAAAATGTAATATATTGCTGTAATCAAAGCTGAATTTTCAACATCAGATTCGTTCTAATATGCTGATTTGGTGCTAATTTATTATTAATTATTTTTGGTGCTCTGTTATTAATAATTGTTCTCATTAGTATCAATGTTAAAACTTTTTTGCTGCTTAATGTTTTTGTGGAAACCATGATCTTTTTTTTTTTCAGATGAATATACATTTAAAAAGAACAGCATTTATTTGAAATCTTTTGTTACATAATAAATGTCTTTACTGTCACTTTTAATCAATTTCATACGCCCTTGCTGAATAAAAGTATTCTTTTCTTTTTTTATCTTACCTCAAACGGTTTCCACAAAATATTATTCAGCGAAAACTGTTTTCAACATTGATGATAATCAGAAATGTTTCTTGAGCAGCAAATCAGCATATTAGAATGATTTCTGAAGATCATGTGACACTGAAGACTGGAGTAATGATGCTGAAAATTCAGCTTTGATCACAGAAATCAATTATTTTTAAATAGAAAGTATTTATCTTTGAATTGTAAGAACATTTTACAATATTACTGATTGTACTGTATTTTTGATCAAATTAATGCATAAGCAGAACAGAAGAGACTTTTTCAAAAACATTAAATAATCTTAATTATTCCAAACTTTTGACTGGAAATGTATAATTTGTTTATACTGTATGTCCTCATACAGAATATTAGTGTTATTTTTTTCTTTCTTTGTTTCTCTCAAAATCTCCTTTGTGTCTTTCATGCATCTTTTTGTTGTCTTAAATGCTTCATTCCTCAGAGTTTCCCTCTCTCTAAAGTGGAGTGAACTGTCTTGTGCTTGTTAACACAGCTGTGCAGCTCAACACAAGACACCCTGTAAATTACAATGCTTTCTCTGATCTGCATCGCACACTCTGTCTTCAGTGATGTGTCACTTTGACCTGTTTCTGGAAGTTGGCTGACTTTATTCTGCCAGTTGTCCTGTTTTCATTGCTCATGTCCGGGGAAGAGCTTATGTTGACCTGACGTCTGTGTCAGCGTCTGAAGCGCCACACTCATGGAATAAATGACATCAGGATGTTCTCATAGTGCTTTGGCTTTATTTTCTCTGTCTTCCTGTTTAGCTCAAGACAGGGTGGCTCTCCGGGTGCGTACGACCGCAGCTTCAGGTGGAAATATCACCAGTTCCGCTTCTTGTGTCATGTGAGTTGTTCAGGTCTTGAGCTAGCGAAGCATTTTTGTGATTTAGCATCAACAAATTAAAGTATGGTCTCCTAATATTTGTCTTTTTATGCAGTCCAACGCGCTGCCCAGTCATGTGAAGATCTCCGTATCCCGACAGACTCTATTTGAGGACTCATTTCAGCAGGTGAGTATACTATACCAGTTCAATACGGATGCGGTGTAGTGCTGCTCAACTTTTGTCCGTTGACGTTTCCATTATAATCACCAATACTGTTTTACCAATGTCATTTAAAGGAAAATTAGCAAACAATATTTCTCTTTAATTTATATTGATAATATATTATCAGCATTATTTAAAGCAATAAGCCCCGTAAAGCCGTGGTTTACAGTGAATTTATAACAGCTAAGGGGCGTTGTTAGGTACGACGCAAAGCCAAGTGACTAAAAGCCCCTTAGCTGTTATAAATTCACTGTAAACCATGGCTTCATGGGGCTTATTGCTTTTGTAAAACGGTTATTCCATATACATAGTATGGTTTCACAAAATAAAACAGAGCAAATCAAGTGTAATGATATTAATAAAAACAGTATTCTTCCACCAAACAATGTAGTTCCTCAGAAACAGTTGTGGTTGCAACAAAGTTGTTGCCAGGCAACACACAGAAGTAAACAAAGGTGTATGTTTGTAGAGTAATTTACAACAGCTTTGAACATGGCTCAACCAATCAGAATCAAGGACCGGAACTATCCATTATATAAAATTATATTACTAATGACAAACCAAATTGATCTCCAAATTATGGATGTCTTAATTCAAGGCCAGTTCACACCAAGGATGATAACTATAATGGCAATGATAACTGTGAATTTTTAATAATCATTCTAATTTTATAAGAACAGGGAAGTCCACATCACAACTATAACAATATCATTAGAATCACTTTCAAAGCATTTATATCCAGCGGATGAATTAGAAAAACATTGACAGCCAATCAGAATCCACATGACTTTAAAGAGATTGAGCATTCAAAGCGGCAGATGACAAAACTGCACTGCGCGCTTAGAATAAACAATGTTATTGTCCACTGGTGTGGATGCTAATATAGTTGTAGTTAAAGTTATCTTTATAGTTGTCATTCTTGGTGTGATCGGACCTTTAGGCTAATATAATTTTAGTTTGACCTCCTGAGGTGGACAAGCAACATTTCTGAATAATATTTTCACACTTTATAATGAAAGTCCCGTGGTGTTTCCTCTCAGATCATGAACATGAAGCCGTATGACCTCCGCCGGAGGCTCTACATCATCATGAGAGGAGAGGAGGGCCTGGATTATGGAGGAATAGCCAGGCAAGTTCATTATGAGCTCCTGTGGCGTCTCGCTGTTCGTCATCCTCATGTTCCTGCTCGTGTGCTGAGTGTTTCTTGTTTCGGGGAAGCTGTGGTGTAACTTTGCTCGTTGGTGTCTGGACCTCGTAGTTGTCTTCCTGTGTCTGTGTCTGTCTCCTGTGTCCTGTCAGTGGTTTTACCCTATGGTAGGTTACGTCATGCTGTTCTACCACAGGGTAGAACCACGGACCGGATGTCTGGAGGTGTCTGCGTCGTCCTGTGGTGTGACAAAACCACCCCCACCCCCCTAAACCTTCTGACCTTCCAAACAGCCCTGGGGTCAAAGGGCAGGGCTTGGGTTCTGTTGTACTGTTTATGATTTGATGTGTGTGTGTGTGTGTGTGCTGTTGAACCTGTCTTCATCTTCATCACTTTATGTGGCACTTGCACTGTTTTTTTACATGGTAAGTAAGCTGAAACTGCACTTCATTTCAGTTTATTACCTTTAATTCTTACTTCAATAGAATCACTGTCCATCAAATTGTGTCTCATTTGTTTTTCATTTTTAATAATTGTTAAATGTTTTGATTCCATTGTTTTGTCATAATTGTTATTTTTATTCAGTTGTTTTATTCTACAAAAGATTCATTTTATTATTTGTGGGTTTCTCTGTAAATTTGTTTTCTTTTGTTAGCTCCCCTCACAAGTGGCTCACAGAATGATGATGCCTACATATCACTTTCTTTACAAAACTAAAATTTGTAAAAAAAAAAATAAAAAAAATCACTATTTTTTTTAAGGAATGAGTTGGAGTGGATGGTGAAGGAAAAGCAGCCAAAATGTGTCCAGCATACACAGAAAGTTTATGCTTTTTAAACAATACTGTGTTTTAAAATATTCCCAGGATGCACCTCGTGAAGTGGATTGAAAGAATGTACAGAGTATGTAGTATGTAGAGCTGCATGTTGGCTATTTGATACATTTTTATCACTTTACTGCTGTTCTAAAATGTGGGAGATATTATTAATTAAAATAAATAATGAGAAAGTTATGACAATGTAAATTAAATAATTCCAAGTTGGTGTTTCCTTTGCCATTGTTCACATTGTTATGCGAGTTGTCTTTTCTTTCCCATTACTCTTATAAGTAGTTGCTTCATAAATCATTCCTAATTTATACTAATAAACTCTATTACAAATACAAAAACCATTTTGATTTGTTAGCATCCAAAGAATTCCCCAAACTATCTTTATTCTTGCGTAATTTGCGACACAGTGTATGTATGGTCATCTTTAGCTGGTATTGTTATGTTACTGATGTTATGTTTTATATTTCTGTCTGTAGGGAGTGGTTTTTCCTGCTGTCTCATGAGGTGTTGAACCCCATGTACTGTCTGTTTGAGTATGCCGGGAAAAACAACTACTGTCTGCAGATTAACCCTGCTTCTTCCATCAACCCCGACCACCTCACCTACTTCCGCTTCATCGGCCGCTTCATTGCCATGGTGAGAACGCCATGTAGTCATGTGGACTAGTAGTTTCACTCTTAAATTAAATTAAACTCTGCTCTCTTTCAGACTGCATTTCTGGGAGCAATGTATTTCTGTGTGTGTGTGTGTGTGTGTGTGTGTGTGTACCTGTTTTTCTATTCTGGTGGGGGCTTAAACCTGAATACACACAGACTCATGGGGACTCATGTCACGGTGGGAACCTAAATTGATGTCCCCACGGGTAAACATGCTAATAAATCACACAGAATGAAGTTTTTTGAAAATCTAAAAATGCAGAAAGTTTCCTGTGAGGGGTAGGTTTAGGTGTAGGGTTGTTGCAGGGCAATAGAGTATACGGTCTGTACAGTAGAAAAACCATTACGCCTATGGAGAGTC
The DNA here is from genome assembly GCF_001515625.1 of Sinocyclocheilus rhinocerous. Lineage (NCBI taxonomy): Eukaryota > Metazoa > Chordata > Actinopteri > Cypriniformes > Cyprinidae > Sinocyclocheilus > Sinocyclocheilus rhinocerous. The sequence goes on along the minus strand of NW_015630355.1, from coordinate 242,071 downwards.
CCCACAAGGATAGCAAACCAGACGTGTGTGTGTGTGTGTGTGGTTGGGTATGAACCTCATGGCATGAGAATTAAATCATTATGTTTTGATAGAGTGACTGGTCTTATATTAAGATCTGGACAGAGCACAAGCAGTTCCTCTCACACCCTTTTAAGAGCAGTTAACATTCTCAAAGATATTATAGAGATTCCCTATGCTGCTGTGTGTTACTTTTTTTCCCTCAGCCCTTGTGTTGCTCCTGATTTGTGCCTGTTCTGAATAGACTGTGAGACTCGGGGTGACTGTGTTTTTTTTGGAGATCATTCCTAGAGCTCTGTGCTGTTACATTAAACAGTATGCTTGCCAATAACAACAAATCACATTTCTATGTGTTTTCGAAGTCTGTATATATAGAGAGAAGAGAATTTAAGAAAAAGCGAAATAGAGTGTTAGATGATGTAACTCTAATTCACTAAACGGTTGTGCCACTTGAGTCAGCATGCAGTGTTTTTATTTGTATACCTTCAGTCCAGATAAATCTGGTGCTATATGGATAATTATATGATAAGTATAGCAAAGCTAGTCTAATGACACTTTAGGAAAGCACATAAAAATCATGACATTATTCATGATTTCTTAACTCTCCAGAGGAGAGTTTTCGTGAAGGTCCATTTCATGTGCAAATTACTGTGAATTTACACATATATTTATGAACGTTTCATGATTTTAAGATTATGGTCAGATGATACAATCACCAACATTAATTTTTTATGCAGATACATTCAGAAGCAAGATACAAATGTCCAGTATTAGTTTCAAAACTGTTCCAGTCAGAAATCATTATTATTTTTTATTTGTTCAGTCTGTTTAGTGTTATGTTGTTTCACAGATCACTAATGATAGTGAAGCATTTGTAAGACAATGTTATGGTTTCCTTATTGAAGATTAAACTGTTATTGCATCCATTTCTGTTACCATGACAAACATTTATTTATGGTGACCGTTAAAATGTGTTACAACGATACGGCAAAATTGCCTTAATGACTCTTGAAAATGGGCTTGATAGAATTCAAAACATGTAATAATAATGCTTAGAATAGCCAACAATTCACCCTCCAGCCATGATGTCACACTGTAATTAAAGCACTGAGAACAGCGTATGTGTGAAATTTTGCATGCTGCAATAATAATAATAATAATAATGTTGTTCCTAAATTTAAACAGGAAATTGGATGAAAGTCAACTGTTAATTATCCATGACTGATCAGTTGATGAATCTCTAGTTGATGCATGACTTTTTTCATGGATTTGTTCTTGAAATTAATTTTAAAAGTAGAAGTATGCAATGTGGTCCTAATTAATGTGAACTCATAAAATCTGCATTCATAATAAGAATAATAATAAGACTAATAATTTTACAATAATAATTCTAAAAGATTTAGCAAAATCCATTTTAAATTAGATTTAGAAGGCCATGTGACATTCCCAGAGGTATGGAATTAAATCAAAATGAACAGTTCTATTTTTATGGAATGTTGCAGTGGTTATTATAAATTATCCATGAACATTATTATTTATTATTATTATTTTTTATTTTATTTTTTTATATGTGCCCTCATGATCTTAAACAAACACATTAATGTGCCCCTCACAACGACATCTCAGATGATGTGCATATCTGCACAAAGACTGGGCAATAAGGTTGTTTAATAACCATACGAGTTTTATTCCCTTCCCTTCAGTACCCTGTCATATATCATAATAGGGAAGTGCGTCCCAATTCGCATACTTATGCACTATTCTGTGCTGTTTTGTAGTGTAAATAGTGTGTTCACACTGAAAATTCCAAAAAGAAAAAGTGCACTTTAAATACCCGAATGATGCACTTAAATAACCGAAAAAATGAAGTGTGGAATGTTGGACACTTCATGCACTCAACTGTTGCAGATTGAATTATGCAGCGGAGGGGGAGGGGCTGTCAGACTCCGGTTATGAATGACAAAATATCCTTATATAATTCAAACACTACACGGTTGAGTACAGAGTAGAAGTGTATAGTGCGTCATTTGGGACAGAGCTTATAACTACCATTATTTGTATTATGGCCTTTGATTGGCTCTCTGCAGGCACTGTATCACGGGAAGTTCATTGACACGGGCTTCACTCTACCCTTCTACAAGCGCATGCTTAACAAGAAACCCACCCTCAAAGACCTGGAGTCCATCGACCCTGAGTTTTACAACTCCATCATGTGGGTCAAGTGAGTATCAAGACTGCAGCTCTGTTCATGAGGATGTTCTGTGACAAGCACGTGACATTCGTGCTGATGTGCGTTCACAGAGAGAATGATTTGGAAGAGTGTGGCGTGGAGCTGTACTTCGCTCAGGACATGGAGATTTTGGGCAAGGTGACGACACACCAGCTGAAGAACGATGGAGAAAATGAACTCGTCACTCAGGACAACAAGGAGGAGTATATTAGGTACAGCTGCCCCATGTTTAGATGATAACAGTTTTACTGGCCAGTTAATCAGACTCCTTTATCCAAAGAGGTGTAATAACAGGAACTCTCCTTAAAGATGAAGTGTGTTTTTTTTTATGTTAGAATACTTGTATTCTAATATACTCCTATTCTTATATACTCCTATTCCAGTTTAACATGCAACTCCACTTTACGAGTCTGTCGACTGTTCGAGAAACCTGTTTGAAAACAGTCATTTTGCAATTCTGCTTTAACCATTAAGCCACAATCAACCTGATCTGTTCAACTTTTTCCTTTTTTGTGTCGTTTTAAAAAGGACTGTTCCTTTAACACAGTGATTTTAAGCTCATTTCATTCGTGTTTTTCCTGCAGTCTGCTCACTGATTGGCGCTTCACACGTGGGGTGGAGGAGCAAACGAAAGCCTTCCTGGATGGCTTCAATGAAGTTGTGCCTCTGGAGTGGTTGCGTTATTTTGATGAGAAAGAGCTAGAGGTGGGTGTTTTGGTATTTTTAGCAAGGACTTGGCATAAAATGTCATTTAAAAAAAACCTTGTCTATACAGAGACACAAACACTAGTGGCATCACTGAGGAAACAGATGTAAATAACTCTGGTTTTGGGCTCTGAGGTTAAGTTTGGACTTGTTTTAGGCGTATTGATGTTATCTTTATCAGATGGTTAATGGTGTGGGATTGTTTCTTGCTCCAGCTCATGTTGTGTGGGATGCAGGAAATTGATCTGAATGACTGGCAGAAGAACACCATCTATCGGCATTATACCAAAAACAGCAAGCAGATCCACTGGTTCTGGCAGGTAATTCACACCTTCAGTCTCAGGTGTTTTTATGCACTCACAGCTACGCTCTTCCTCCTTTCTTTCTCTTTTTACTATATATATTTCATTATGTGTCACACAGGTGGTAAAGGACATGGACAATGAGAAGAGAATTCGCCTGCTGCAGTTCGTCACAGGAACTTGTCGCCTGCCGGTTGGAGGCTTTGCAGAACTGATAGGTAGAGTTATAATATCAGTTATCATGTACCACAGCCACAACAGACTCATGTGTCGTACAGTACAAAATGAAAACAGTGCATGCTATCAAGATGTCAGATATGTAGCATTTCATGCTTGCTGCTTTGGCTTTGTATTATATAGCCTATATTTTATATATTTTTTTATTTTATATTATATATTAATCACTTAGTGGTTTACAGAAGGAGGATTTGCAACTTTGAGATCATTAAACTTAATACAAATGAAAGGATAAGCTTGATATATTTTTGAAGTGTTTAGTTTTATTGGTGGCACTGTTCATGAATAGGTTACAAAATAAGGACTTTTGAGTCTGTGAAAGTCTTCACACCATGCAGCTTTGAGCTCTTTACATATGACCCGAAATGACTGGCAGAAGAACACCATCTATCGGCATTATACCAAAAACAGCAAGCAGATCCACTGGTTCTGGCAGGTAATTCACACCTTCAGTCTCAGGTGTTTTTATGCACTCACAGCTACGCTCTTCCTCCTTTCTTTCTCTTTTTACTATATATATTTCATTATGTGTCACACAGGTGGTAAAGGACATGGACAATGAGAAGAGAATTCGCCTGCTGCAGTTCGTCACAGGAACTTGTCGCCTGCCGGTTGGAGGCTTTGCAGAACTGATAGGTAGAGTTATAATATCAGTTATCATGTACCACAGCCACAACAGACTCATGTGTCGTACAGTACAAAATGAAAACAGTGCATGCTATCAAGATGTCAGATATGTAGCATTTCATGCTTGCTGCTTTGGCTTTGTATTATATAGCCTATATTTTATATATTTTTTTATTTTATATTATATATTAATCACTTAGTGGTTTACAGAAGGAGGATTTGCAACTTTGAGATCATTAAACTTAATACAAATGAAAGGATAAGCTTGATATATTTTTGAAGTGTTTAGTTTTATTGGTGGCACTGTTCATGAATAGGTTACAAAATAAGGACTTTTGAGTCTGTGAAAGTCTTCACACCATGCAGCTTTGAGCTCTTTACATATGACCCGAGTTCTGTCCTCATTGTACATATTCAATGTTGAAAAGTGTAAATAGATTTAATAGTTCATCTTTTTATGATCATGTTGTTTAGGAAGTAACGGGCCACAAAAATTCTGCATAGACAAAGTGGGGAAGGAAACCTGGCTGCCTAGAAGTCACACCTGGTGAGACTCTAAATCTGGAAGACAATTCGAAAGAACTGTTTTCACAGAAGTGTTTTTGTGCTTATTTGTCCCTCCTGCCTTACAATTTCAGCTTTAATCGTCTGGATCTGCCGCCCTATAAGAACATGGAGCAGCTCCGAGAAAAACTTCTGTTCGCTATCGAGGAAACTGAGGGATTCGGCCAAGAGTGACGAGACTGATTATATCTCGGCATGCGAAGGACAGGACCGACACAATAATTAACCAGTTTCTTTTGAAAAGGCCATTAATGTAGACTGAATGAACAGACTTACAGTCTGTCAGATTTACAGTTCAATCATTAGTTTACCTAAAAATGAAAACTTATTTTATTTATTCACCCTCACATCATTCCAAACCGATATGCTGTTATTTTTCTGTGCAGCACAAAAGAAGAGTTTGGAGGAATTGATCGCTATGATTTGTTGTTGTACAGAAAAGAGCTGCGTGACGATTCTTCAAACTTCAACGTTTGTGTTCCACAGAATAAATAACAGCGTGCTCATACGTAATGTCATGAGGATGAGCAAACAACAGCTTCATTTTTGGGTTAACTATACTTTTAAACAGCAAAGACGCTGATGGACCAGCAGCAGATAAATGATTTGTCTGAATGTAATATTTCATTTGGTCACTTCAGGGAATGATGATTTCACCTTACATTTCTATGCAGATAAAACAGTGCAAATTATGAAACACTTCACAGCATAATGTCATTAACCAGATTTGTAAATCAAATTAAAATGAATTCCCTGAACTGCCTAAATCAAAATGTAATCAATCCTGATTTTCCAGTGTGAGGTGAAATTCTCAAACTCACTGCTTATAATGCAGCATCCAGTACAGAATTATTACTACTACTAATAAAATAAACCGCAGCGAATCTTCAGTTGCAGATGTCATGGACCACAGAGATGGGGCTCGTGTCATATCAGTGTGTGTATATGGACTAGAAGACCACTGAGATAGAAAATAATTGTTTTAAAGAGATTGATCAGACATGATTTCATTATTTTGTGACATGCCATGCTACACTGTATATAGATGAAATAAAATCCAGTCATGGACTGTAAACATAATCTGTGGCAGAAAAATGATGAATAATGATGTTGACAGGTAATAGGGTGGTTCTTTAATTAATCGTTTAATAGTTTAAAAATCACGTTCAGTTTATTTGGTATTTTTTATAGCAAGCCATTGCTGTCCCTAATGCTGCTGTCATTACTACCATCTCAACAAGCAATTAAATTTAAGTTTATTTTCAAGTTTATATTTAATTATAATGGAAATGAGAAGATGGAGCACATTTCTGCCTATGCAGTAGAGTGACCGTTTGAAGATATGAAATTTGCTGAATTTACCATAAGTTGTGATTTCCATAATTACTAAAGGACAATTGACTCTGAACTCTAACGTCCTCAGATTTGGAATTATGTGTTTCTATGGCAACACTATAAACACGGAAATTAATCCGTGTAATTTGAGTAATTAATTGACTTTAAACAATAGTAATAAATAGAATGTTTAGAATGCCATAGAATTCCAACATGGCATGAATGCACCTTTTAGGATTTCTACTTTCTACTCAGAACAGCTTTATTGGGTGTCACTATCAAAATAAATAAAATAAAATCATGCATTATTCCAATGTTAATTTGAAGGCTGATCAAGGCCATTATCTTTGCCACTATATTTTGTTTTTAGACATGATAAATGTTTTAACACATGAAATATCATTTGAAAAAGTTTTTTTTTTGTTTTTTTTTTGAAGATTTTGATCAGAAGTACCCTTATTTTCAATTTCAGGTTAAATATTCAACTGCTGACTTTCGGAGCAGCAATCTGTAATTACTGGAAGTGCTTATGATGAAATTCAGGATTTTAGTTCATTATACAGTTAGTTCATTTTAGTTCATTATACAGCACAAGTTATGTTCAGCTCAACAAAATATGTTCAACAAATGTTGTTTTGTGGAGAAAAACTTGCTCATAAACCATAATGATAACCGTAATGTGAATGAATCACTCTTTTGATCATTCTCAGCTTCACGGAGGGACATGGCCCACCCTACCATCCACCTGTTACCCCAACTGTCCAGTCCAGTCGTGTGGCCCACTTTTCTTAGATCTGAAAATGTATTTGTGATCAATATGAATGAACGATGCATTTATATAGCTATTGTGTATTGGGGGGGGGTGATGCGACGGCAGCCAGAGTACAACAGCACCAGTGCGCTCACCACACACCAGCTACAGGTGGAGAGGAGAGAGAGTCATAGAGCCAATAAAGTGGATGGGGATTATTAGGAGGCCATGATAGACAAGGGCCGGGGGGCAATTTGGCCAGGACACCGGGGATACACTCCTACTCTTTACGAGAAGTGCCATGGGATTTTTAATGACCACTGAGAGTCAGGACCTCGGTTTAACGTCTCATCCGAAGGACGGTGCTTGTTGATAGTATAGTGTCCCCGTCACTACACTGGGACGTTAGGACCCTCACAGACCATAATATAAATGCCCCTTCACTGTGTGTGCTCGGGCGCCGACTCAGAAGTGCACTCAGAAATTCAGAAGGGTGGTGCGATACAGAGGAAGGACCAAACCTGTTTTAAGTAAGATGACAGGGTCTCTGTATTAAAGAAGGGGGCTCTGGCCTTTACCACCTCCCTCAGGGGGACAAATGCATCGAATCTTAAGTGTAAAGAACTGTGTAATGTTAAAATAAAAAAACTGAATTGCAGTCCAATTTATAAATTTGATGTTAGCTGGCAGAACTATGTCCTGACAGCTCTTTATCCTCAATATATAGTTATTTTTTACAAAAATTAGCCTGTGGATATTCTAATATTTAAATGACATTTATGTAAAGTGCAAAAAATCTTTTACATTTCCATGCTCACTTGATTAATAGCTTAAATCAACAAGTTCGAACCTCAAAAGTGTTCACAGACGCAACATAGAATATAGCCATATGGAACCAGAGCTGGGTAGATTACTTACAAATTGTAGTCTGTTACTGATTACTAATTACATGATGAAAACTGTAGCTGGTAACGTAATCTGGGTTATTCATTTTAGCTAATGTAATCTGACTACTTTTTAGATTACTTTTAGAGTTACTTTATCAACCTTGTTTTAAACTTACCATTAAACGTGCCATATTGCTATAAAAAGGCAAAGAGAGTGAAAATGTATTCCATTTTTTTATATCAACATCATAACATGCATTAAACATTACATTACACCAGGGTTTCCCAAACTGGTCTTAATGTAAGAACTGCAGTAGGTTTGTGAGTTGATAAAAAGCTAATAGTTAATTAAATCATGAAAATGTAAAATAAATATAAACACCTGAACACTAAACATAGGCCTACATATTTTATTTGTTTACCTGCATGTCATGCATGTGACCAACCAACATGAGAGAACTGTGAACATGCGAATATCTTGTTAAATTATTTGAAACGGAGTTTCTCAGAGATATTTCAAGTAAGTATTTTATTTCAAGGGGTTTGCTATAAATCACCAGTGTTTAGTAACTTGCATAATTATTTTTTTCATACATAGTCTAATTGCTTGCGAGGCGCTTTTTCCCTCAAATTCAAAAGCATGGTTTGCAAATTTATTTACATGGCATTTGTGCATACAGTCAAAGCTAAATCGTATGACACAGGATTTTTAGAAAGGAATTTTAAAAAAAAGAATCAATAAATTATGAAAAATGTACTGCCATTGTGTGGCAATCATGTAATCCATAAAAAGTAACTAATCTGACTGTGAACATTTTACAATGTAATATACTGTAATTACAAGTACTTAATTTTTGGAATCTGATTACGTAATCCAGATTACATGTAATCAGTTACTACCCAGCACTGTATGAAACTGTATTGCCGATAAAATAATCATACATAACATATCTTAGCGCATTTATGAGAGACGTTTGTTTAGGGAACTTCACATGTGTGTTTGTTGTTTGTGCAAAATTTGTGCGAATCTTATTTTAGACTGAAATTGTAAAATACGATTCAAATGAGCTTTACTTTCAAGATTTGTAGAAACGCTGTGCTGTAATGCTGCGCCCTCTATCGAGCGTGTATGGGGACTTTTATTTTGAAATCCATATTCTACTCCTGCTTTGGGCGCAAGACTTCTGCCAAAGACACGAGAAAGCATAAGAAAAGCACATGACCCAATGCGTTTATATTTTGAATCCGTAACTCGCAAGAGCGTTTAACCAGGTTATCTAAGTGTGAGTATATTAATTATGCGTTAATAGTAATGTTGCAAAAACACATGGTCTCATCGTAAATGTCTACTGTTCATGCATAACAACCACAACAGATCATGTGGAGTCCTGATGAAATAGCCAGCTTGTGTTATAATCACTTCAATAAACTGCCTAAAAGAGGAAAGCCAGCGGCGGGCAGAGAGTGGACTCTACTGGCTGCTGTGATTCTACTGACTGACAGCTCGGAGCTGAAGACAGGTTAGCAACACTGATCAACTAAGATCATCTCATTAACACGATGATATAAAAACTTCAAATGTCCTGTTTGATCACAGTTCGCAAGCAGGTTGTGTCTTTGGGGACCGGCACCAAATGCATCAGCCAGTCTGCCATGAGTACGAAGGGTAAATGTAACAATTGCTAAACAATTGCTCAAATTCAAACCTAAATGTGCAACCCCATATATATATTTTTTTTATTGTGATGATTTGCAGGTGACATTCTGAATGACAGTCATGCTGAGGTTATTGCTCGGAGGGGATGTGTCAGGTAATTTATTTCATGTGTGACATTGGAATTTCATTGCATTATAAGTGATGCATTCACAAACAAAACCCCAACCATGCCTGAGATCCTGCTTTACAGTCCTTTATAGTTTACACATGCACACTGTAAACGTGTCTTGTGGGCATATTTGCATGATGGATTTATGTTTACCAATCTATATTTGTCTGTGGATTTCATATTTGTCAGGAGGATGTTATGTCCTGTTACCTGTGTTCTAGATGGCTGAAGTGTAATATATGGCTTGCTCTGAACATTTTACAAACCATTCCTAACATTCTCGCTTTCAACACGATTTGCATTTCTTTCTCTTTCTTTCTTTCTTTCTTTCTTTGTGTAAAATGTTACGACTTGTTTTCAGAGCATTTCATTGTTCTTACTCCAGTGACATTTTAAATCAATCTTTTGATAGTCAATTCATTATATAAGTTAAGTCTTATTATCTTATACAGTATTGAATATGTCTCAAGTTTTATATATATATTTTTATTTATAAACCAAGCATGAATGCATATTTCATTTCATACAACCGTCCTTTGAAATCAATAACAATATTCTAATGTGAGTTGTAAACAAACGTCATTTGTTAAGTCAAAAAAGGATTTGAGAGGAATAACAGAATTGAATTTAGTGATGTGTTTTTGAGTCTTTGCTCAGCCATCGCGATGTTTTTCATCCTCAGGTATCTGACGGAGCAGCTGTTCAGGGCCGTAAGCGGCCAGAGCTCTGATGTTGTCTGTCCTGGGTCTGAAGAGGGAAAATGGATAGTTAAACCGGGAGTTTCCTTCCTTTTCTTCACCAGTCAAACACCCTGTGAGTCCAACTACAGGTTAAATATTAAATACTGAATATTTATGTTCAATTAAAAATGTTTTTTACCAACGGTTTGTTGCCAGTCAAATGTTTGTTTACACATTCTCATTTTTTTATTACTTCCCATTTTAGAAAAAGTAGTCATCATATATTTGAATAAAAATGTAAAACAAATCAAAATGTTCAGTCAGTACATTTCATTATAGTTCAAGAATTCATACAAATATAAGGGATTAAAAAAAACATTTAGTACTGTCCTTCAGACATACAAACTGATCGTCAAGGAAGGATCACAACATAACATCGACAAGCAAGGGCTGTAAATTTATACGTAAATCTGTTATGTGAAATATCTTAATCTAGCAGTACAAAAAAATATATATATATATATATATGATCCCTCTTATTTTTCTTTTAAGTGATAAACATCTTGCAGTTTCTGTCAGGGGTATGAAAACTTATGCAGTGAGCTGCATATATTTAACAGCAGAGCTGGGTAGATTGCTTACAAATTGTAGTCTGTTTCCAAATTACATGACAAAAATTGTAATTAGTAACATAATCCATTAAATTACACATTGTAGGTAATATAATCATCAGACTACTTTTAGATTACTTTTGACCTACAGTAACTAGTTTATCACATTGATTTAAATCGGATAATCTTGTACCATATTGATATAAAAATCCAAAGAGAAAGAAAATACATACCATTCATTGTTATTAACAACATGAAATGCATTACATGAAAAACATTACATTATGTCAAGGTTTCCCAAAACTGGGGTTCCTGAGTTTAATGAAAGCTTATAATTAATTAAATTGTAAAAATGCAAAATGAAAATAAATCATTTTAAAATAACAACAATCAAAATAAAACACTTACTAAAAAGATGAAATATTTGATTTGTTTACCTGTCTAATTATTAACTGACTACAGTACTTTAAAATCTCATGAGTATGTCAAGTAAATATATTAGGTGAAAGAAGTTCTGCTGACAAAAACGTTTGGGAATCCCTGTATTACATGTAAATAAGAAATGACGTGAATTTGTGCATTTTAATGTGTTAAAAAGACATAAGCACAGAAAATGTACAGATGAAAAAGAAGAATTTGGGCGAATCAATAAATAATGAATAATTTATTGCTTTTGTGTGAAATCATGTAATCAATAAAAAAGCAACTGTAGTCTGATTTAGAGTATATTACAATGTAATATAATCTAATTAGAGGTATTTAATTTTTAGAATCTGATTACGTAATCCAGATGACATGTAATCAGTTACTACCCAGCTCTGTTTAACAGTTAGTACCAGTCCTGAGTGACCAATACACAGTACATTCAGTCCAACAGTACACAACAACAGCACTGCTGCTTGTGTATTATTGCTGATATGTTTATCTACTTATCAGTAAATACTTTGCTAATGCTTCCTTAGGTGGTGATGCCTCCATATTTCCTATGACTGGCAGTCAAGCGCAGCCCTGCGAACCAGTGAATGCACTCCAGAGCGAAGAATCAGAGCGACGAGGTCTGAAACGACACGCCGAGTGTGATTTGGAAGAGACCAGGCAGGGTCCAAGAATGAAGACAAGTGACAACCACTCATCTCGCAGAAAATCAGGGAATACCAGTGAGCATGAAGCTATAACAGAAAACAGAGAAAGTAGTCCATTAAATGAAGTCTTGCGCTGTCACCCGGGAGTAGAGAGAGCCCACCCGCCTGACCTCCATCGCACGGGGGCAAAGTGTGTCCCTGACAGCCCAGCCGACCCGCTCCAGCCCGGGTTACTCTATCACAGTGTTGGGGTTCTGCGGCTGAAGCCGGGACGTGGGGAGCGCACACTTTCTCTCTCCTGCAGTGATAAACTGGCCCGATGGGGCGTTCTGGGCTTCCAGGGCGCCCTGCTGTCTCATTACCTGCAAGCGCCGCTCTATTTCAGAGCTGTGGTGGTTGGAAAGTGTCCTTACAGCCATCAGGCAATGCAGAGAGCACTGAAAACACGGTAAGTGGATGTACCACACTAACAAACCTCTATTTCTGCAGTACAGGCAAAGTTTTAGGTTTGTAAAAAGCTGCTGATTTTCACAAAATTTGGTCAGTCCATTTCAAGTGGTCTAGTAGAGGTTGCTTGATCACGTAATTTTCCTTCTTTTGAGTGATTACCTCTATGTATTGATATTGCAAAATCACCAGTTTTTTATTTTCATTTTCTTGGTTTATCCAGAGAGGCTGTCTTCATGTAATGGCGCACAATAAATCTTGGGTATACAGCTGTTTATGGAAACCTAGTATGTTAGTTCAGGATGGTCCGAACTGCTTAGAACCAAAACTGATGCCTAGTACGCATTACAAGGTACATGAACATATATATGAACAGTGTTGGGGAAAGGTACTTTTAAAAGTAATGCATTACAATATTGCGTTACTCCATAAAAAAGTAACTAATTACGTTACTTAGTTACTTTTTATGGAAAGTAATGTGTTATGTTACTTTTGCGTTACTTTTTAAATCTGAACAGGGCTTGCTTGTTTGTTTTTAAAATAAAAAAGTTCGATTTTTGGCAAATATAAAAGCCTTTTCACAAAAGTGAAATGAATAAGCCTCAGGCTGAAGGAAATGTAAATTTAAGTCCGTACAGTAGAACGCAGAAGAAGAAATTTCAACACACTTCAGCAATAAAAAAAGACACAAATGTTTGTCTAGAGTAATTT
>NW_015630355.1:223656-229036 GCF_001515625.1 Sinocyclocheilus rhinocerous | reverse complement strand
CAGCTTTGAGTCATATTCTGAGTTGCTTTTAACTGTTTTTATTAATTTTGAGGAAAACGAAATCTGATTTTTTTTTTGTGAGTGAGTGAGATGAATTAATGCATATTCATATTTATTTTAGAACTACAGTAGCATCTTCTGATTTCTCTCAACATGGGGACAGGAGAGCTGTCAATCAGTAAAGTGGAAAAAAAAGTAACGCGTTACTTATTTGAAAAAGTAACTCAGATATTCTCTTGTAAATTAAAAAGTAATGCATTACTTTACTAATTACTTGAAAAAAGTAATCTGATTACGTAACTCACGTTACTTGTAATGCGTTACCCCCAACACTACAATATGAATATATATTTTGAGCATTCTTGTTGCTTAGACTTAGAACTGAAGTCCAAATGTAATGATCAAGATTGCTCAAAGTTCCAGTTATAGGTAAATTTCTAATGGTAAGAGTTTGAGTCTCAGTGCCAAATTAATTTTTATTTTATTTTATTTTATTTTATATATATTTATATAATTTTTTTATTTTTATGGATACCTGGGTAAGTCTAATGCGCATGCAGAGCATTTAATAAGGTTTCTCTTGATTTTTTTTTTATGTGGATGATATGAACGTGAAATGTTGACAGATACTGTCGAAGTTCTTCGTAGTAGCATTCTGAGTGTGAGATTCTGCTGGTTAAAGAGCTGTAAAATACTGGTAATTTTTATGGTCTCTTATGTGTATATTACAAGACAACGAAAAAAGTTTACTTTGGCCATAACTTTGAGGGGATACAAATGTAATATATACAGTATATATATATATATACTGTATGTATGTATTGGGTTTGGACAGATATTATACATATTTAAAATGCACATTTAAATGAGAGTTTCCTGCACCCTGCTCAAATAACACTTGTGCTGTAATAGCTGTGTTTAGTCAAGTTTCAGTCTACTAGACATACAGGATACAGGTTTGTCTGTAAATGCTTAACCAGAGATTTCTCTGTGTTTTTTGGAAGGCTGTCATGCTTTAACTGGATTTTTGTCTCAGTTCAGGTGTTGTGGTTTTACAGATTGATGTCAGCTTGATCTTTTTCCAGATTTTGTTATTTTTTTCCACTTTTCTTTTTATGTTGATCTCACCAATGCCCACTTTTATTAGGAGCCACTGCCCAAAAGTCAGAAATGACCGTATAAACCCTCCATTTCATAGCGCAATATGCTTTCCACATGCATGAGCTCCAGAGGGTTTTGAATTGTAATTGGGTTCTTTTTGTTTTTCTTGCCAAAATTCTGAATTTTGGAGAACAAAATTGCTGTTTCTTATATGTTGCTAAATTTTGTATAAATATATTTTTTTCTTTGTGGTGTTTATTTAGCAATAGTATATTACTTTTGTATATTTATATATTACACTTGTAAGGGAATGGACTTATGAATGATTTAATTACAGATGTCTCTATTTATTAAGCTGATATAGAAGAAAGTATTTTAGCTTAAATAACTCAAACATTGTATGCACAAAATGAATAAATAATACATTTAAATATTTGAAAACATTTAATAATATAATAAATATATAAAAGTATTTGTACAGCCATATAATATACAGTCATTTTAATGAGGGAGGGATTTCTAAAATGCTTTTTATTTGATTCAAATAATTTTAGGGGGTGATTTTTATTTGTCATAACTCATCAAAAAAACAAAACCGGTAAAGAGGAAGGCTGGAACATAAAAAACAGCCATATAATTGACAAAATCTATGTTAAATTGTTCCATTAAAACAAACCTCTCTTCTCATCTGTCACAGATGCTCTGATGTGAGGGATCTGCCGTCAGGTTTCTCTGCACACGATCCAGAGATTCTGCAGTCCACTCTGGGATTTCCTAACAACCACACACACACCGAGGCCAAACACACACACACACAGGGCAGAATATCTCCCTGCGGGGCAGGTGAGCACACAGACATATTCATTCATATAGGGATTTATTTTTGTGCTTGTGTAACTCCTCAAAATGAGTTTGAGTCCATTTCAGGCTTGCATCCTGTCTGTACCAGACACGAGTGGCACGTTACGACAAAAGCAAATAGAAACAGTGATGCAGTCTGCACTGAATGTGTCAGCGGACACTCCCGCTGTAGATAAGATTCCTATCAGTGTGCGATATCCAAACATTAATCTTACATCTAAAGTGTACACAATCCCAAAGCAGACCGCACACCTACAGTAACACCCTTTACGTTTCTATCCCCTATGATGAAAAAAGAAGAGGTGACAGTTTGAAAATCAGAAATGTAATAACTTTTTAACATCATGATTTAGTATTTTAATTCATAAATAATACCCTTCTTTTTATTTTATGAGTTTAAAATTGCTGCATTGATGAAGTATTTGTATAGGCCAACCCGGAAGTTAACATCACCCTGGTTCCCTTAACAGAAACCCAGTGGGATTTTTCCACTTGAGTGTTTGAGTTAGGATTGTTTGCGAGAGCACGATTATAAACACAACGTGGCCGTGAAAGCGACTAGTGAGTAGTTGAGTTTAATGTCACCGACAACCTCTGTAGTACCATTTAGACACGTTTTCAACCGCCTTTTTTCAAAAGAAGTAATGGGCGTATTAGTGATGTATTTTATGTTGTGGAATAAAACGTTAAATATCTTGAGCTCGTGTTCACCACATACCTGGAACTGGAGAGCTAAAATGCTTGTTTCTGGGTTTTGGCCTACAAAATACGTCATGCCTGCAGTACTCTATTGATAACTTGCTTAAGTCTTTGTAAGAAAGTGAAAAAAAATTATTTACCAAAAATCATTACCATTGCAATGAATATCAAAAATCCCCTGCGAAGAGGTTCAGCAGAAGGTTCATTTTTCAAGGTCACAAAGTGTCCATAACTGAAGAATCGACCCGCATACAGAGCTGGTATGATTCAAATTGACAAGCATTTTCATTCATTGTCTTCGTATTGTATAGTAATGTCCAGTTTAGTTGTTCTGGTAATGATTAGATGTTTTCTCCTGCTGAACTAACAGTAATATGTGAATATCCCTACAGCAATCAGCTGGTGTGCCATTTCCCAGCAGCCTCTAGATGTCACTGCAAATGGTTATAAACAGGGAGTGACTAAAAAAGCTCTGGGCACATGGCAAGCAAGGTTAGTTCACCTGACAACAAATAATTGGCATTCTGAGGATTATATATTTATGACTCACACAGGCGTGCTGTATGCATTCAGAATGAAGCCTGCTTAATGTTACTTTGTGAGTTGACTGTCATCACAAACCACACAATAACCAGCCATGAGCACATGCTTATCATGTTTTATATTTCTCCATGTGTAGGTCATTAATCAGTAAAGTGGAGCTCTTTCATTCATTTCTGAAACTGGTGGCAGCAACTGAAGAGCTTCCAGAGTCCCTCCGGTGAGTGCTTTAAAATAGGGGAGACCTGCTTTACTCTAGTAAACATTTCTGACTTTTGAAATTTCATCCTGTTTCCTTGCGTTACCTTGCACTGACGCTCTCTGATGAGAACTGAACTGAGCTGGATAATGACACTAACTTGGCAACATTGTCATTATTCAGCTGAAGTCAGTTTATAGTGTTGATTCAGTTCATAAATTGATGAAAGTTATTGAACTGAACTGAAAAAACACTAGTGTCTTCTGTAGAGCTGCTGAATTTTACAGCATTAATACTGCTATTTTCCTGTTTATTAATGAAGATGCTTTGAAACGATCTCTGTTATATAAAGTGCTAATATACTGTATAAATGCATGCAACTGGACTTTCCCCATTTTTAGTCTTGGCTCCAAAAAGCTTTTGAACAAGAAAATACAGTTGAACACAAATAATCCAAAGAAAAGCATGTAATTAATTAATTGTATAACATTTAAAATGTGACTTTTCCCAACCTGATATTTATGGATATAAATTGATGGTCTTAATAGATGCCTTGGTGGTTTTTTTAGTCCCCAAAGCTTAGCCTACAGTTATTACTAAACTATGATGACATTCTAGATTGGATGACAAAAATGAAACCAACATACAAACCGCTCTAGAATAAATATGCTTAGAAAAAAAAGTATATGTGCATGTGTGACATTAGACTCTTGACTCATAGGTAATCAGATATAGAGCTGTTTCCCAAGTGTCAACTAGTCCCAGCTTCTCAGTAAATTGATGTTTACATAAATCCCTATCTTGGTAATCAGATTCATTGCTCTGTTTGGTTCTGGACTACCAATTCACGGTGTAAAATGACACCGATGTTTGAAAATTTGTGTTATGTCAAATAAGATGTGTTTTCTTCTGGTAAAGCAGCATGATTATTGAACAGTAGATCTTTGTTAGTTGGTGACCCGAGGGAACAGTGTTCTTCTGTTCTTGTCTCTTTGAAGTGATCCAGCCCAGCGTCCAGCTCTAGTTACACCCTGACAGACTCACACAAGAGCAAATAACAATGATGAGATCCCACAACACCGGCGTCTATATGCACTCCAATGCACAAATAATCCATCAGCCTGCATCTGCTTTCACAGTCTCATTAGCAAAGGATTTCTGCATTATTTCGACAATAAGACTGTACTGTGTGACTGAATTTTCAGATGACTTGCAGCATTAGGCCCCAAAAAGCAAACACTTGTACCTCAGTTTTGTGTGTTGTTCTGCTGTAAAATGTGCAGTAGCTAGTATTAACATCTTTTTCTAAGGTAAATAATCTACGCCCGCCCCAATACTTGTGGTTTTGCCTTCTTAAATGTTTTCACACTGTACTAAAATCCCACAGCAACCCTAATACCATTTCAGAATGGTATTACAAGTAAATGTATCCTGCAATTCATCATGTTCAGGCCTGTAGCCCAGTTTCCTGAGCAAAGTAGCATATTTTTGTCAAAAGAATGACAAGGAAAATATTTAAACCTAAAACTAAAATTCACTTACCATAGTTAAGAAAATGTGTAACACATAGACAAGTGGAAGGGCTACAAGTGTGAATATTGACAAAGGCGGAGCTAATGTTTGAAGAGAAACTCGCAAAAGCAAGTTAGAGTATTGCAAAGCAAAAAAGCACAGGTTGGAAATAACTTAAAGCAGCGTGCATTTTTCAGTTCCCCCTCAGTTCAGATTTGTAACCCCAATGTATCTGTTCAAGTTTAATTCTGTCACAAACCAGTTTTTTTAAAGGGGTCCTATTATGCTTTTTCACTTCTTCAAATTTAGTTAGTCTGTAATGTTGCTGTTTGAGCATAAAAAAGATCTGCAAAGTTACAAAGCTCAAAGTCCACTTCAAAAGTAGATTTTTTTTTTATACAACGAACGACTCATTTGGACTACAATGCATATTTTCCGGGATTTGTGATATCACAAATATCAACGAAT
>NW_015630355.1:221150-222491 GCF_001515625.1 Sinocyclocheilus rhinocerous | reverse complement strand
TGGCCCAGCTAACCAATCGCAGCACACACTGGACCTGCTAACCAATCACAACACACACTGGCCCAGCTAACCAATCACAACACACACTGGCCCGAGTGCTGCCAATCACAGCACACACTGGCCCGAGTGCTGCCAATCACAACACACACTGGCCCAGCTAACGTCTTTCAAATGTAATGAAGTTAGTCATAAGTTTCCAGAAAAAATAATACTCAAGTAAAGTACAGATACTCAAAAAGTGTGCTTAAGTACAATACTCAAGTAAATGTACTTAGTTACTGTCCACCTCTGGTTTTAGTACACCCCCAAAACAAAATCAAGACTTTGTAAAAGAGCATAATAGGACCCCTTTAAATGATGATTAAATGAATTCTGATTGTTGATAAAAACCTTTTTGTTACTTAGTATAGAAAGTCCTTTTTTTAAAAGACTAGCTTAACTGTAAAGAGCTATAAGCTACTCATGCTTTAAGTTTTTGTGTAGTTTCCCCAACTCTGCACGTAGAGTCCAAACAAGGGGACTGGATGCTTGCAATACGTTTGCACACTTGTGTAGAGTACAGTGTTTCTAGCCTTAGATTGTGTGTTTGAAGCAGAAATGTGATGCCATGCATGACTGTCCTTAAAGTCACGTTGACCACTGACCGCTCTTGCACGCTCCCTGCAGTGTGCAGGTGTTGTTTGTGTATCTGTTGTGTCTGATCAATGTGTTTGTTTCTTCTCTGTGCTTGCTGAAGTGGAAAAGATTTGAAGACGTACTGGGACTACAAGCAGGCCGCAGGGGCGTATCAGCAGGCCTGGACACAGCTGCGTCTGCAGGCCTTCCCGCTGTGGCCCCGCAGCCCGCCAGAACTGCTGCTGTTCTCCTAGTGGACTGGACTTTTATCATATCAGTGTCCTGAACGGATAGCATGAATAGAAGCTGTATCTTGCTCTAAAGGCTCCAGCAGAGTTCACATAAATAAATGTAAAAAAAAAAAATCGACTGTCTTCTATTAAATAAGTGTAAAATGCTAAGCGCTACTTGAAACAACAGGGGCCTCATTTATAAAATGTTGCGTATAAACCTCCTAAATTTGTTCTAAGATCATTTCTCAAAAGTGCGATTCAGAGAAAACGAACGTGCGTACGCCTCTGTCAACAGATGTGACATTTATAAATCGCAAATGATCTTGAAATTGTGCACAGCTGACTGGTGTCAGATCTCCGCCTTGTAAACGCCCCCTAATTAATATCATTACCATATAAAAGAGCACACACCAATATCAGAATTTCTATGCTTGAGAATGACGAGCACAAAGAAAAGTCTGAAATTGAGGTCCTGCTGGCGGAGGTAGAGGTT
>NW_015630355.1:210153-215143 GCF_001515625.1 Sinocyclocheilus rhinocerous | reverse complement strand
ATTTGAGACTTTTGAGACTTTAGTCTTTGCTACTTTACAGATCTTCTTTATGCGCCAAGAGCTTGTAACACAAAGGACAAAATCACGTGGTTTTGGCAAAATGAATCAAGCTCCGGTACTGTGCTTCACTGTGAGATGTTTCGTTTTTTTTTTTATACAAGCTTCGAAGCCTCGGTGTCAAACGTCACATCACTAGTAATTATAAAACAATTAGGTTTCCAAAAGTAAGAATAAACTAAACTATGTCATCTTATAAAAAAGTAAGCCATCCTACTTTTAAAATCACTTGCTATGACAACTAATAAAAAGTTTAGTATCACAAAATTCTTGCAAAACTTTAAAAAACATTATTGAAAGAAAAATTGGACGTTTCACATCATAATAAAATAAATTATTACACTATTATGGTCTTGGTCTCCGGTCTGAAAAAAACCTGCATGTGATTTGGCATTTCTTTATATTTACAGTTTACTAATGTTGCTCATATGTGCCATTAATGTAATGTACTGACACAAAAATATATAGTGTATTTTATACAAATATAACTGATGTAAATGACAAAAACAAAGTTTAAGGCTGATGTCTCTATTCACTTTCACAGAAGCAAAGCAGATGTTATAAATAAAAACAGTTAACAATGTTATTGAATAGAATATATTAAAACCGTTAAAAAACTCCCGTTAATAAAAAAATCTTGACTACACTGCACAATTAATCTCTTACACTGCATCTTTGTTGTTCATGATGAATTCGGTGCTTGCACGTACACCGCATAAGAATGTGTAATTATTCTGTGTACAAACAATGTGTGTGTGGTTATATTTTTTCTATTGATCATTATCAAAATTACTACTTCTAGAAACAACCGAAATAATAATAATAATAATAAAACAATTAGGTTTCCAAAAGTAAGAATAAACTAAACTATGTCATCTTATAAAAAAGTAAGCCATCCTACTTTTAAAATCACTTGCTATGACAACTAATAAAAAGTTTAGTATCACAAAATTCTTGCAAAACTTTAAAAAACATTATTGAAAGAAGCTTTTATTATTATTGCAGCTTAGATGTTCAAATAGCTGCAGTACTCCGACTTTGCCACAAGGAAAAGTGTGTACGCCTGCTCAGACCCTGACGTGGCTGTAAGTACTTTTCCACGTCAAAGACCGTTTTTATAAATGTGAACGTTGCCATGGATTTTAGCGTACGCACACTCTAGGATCAAATCTGTGCATATGCACATTTTATAAATGAGGCCCCAGAACTGTAAAAGCAACTAAAATATAAGATTTTGACAACTGACTTACTCTGGTTGCCATGTTAGCAGGCACACTATGTTCTTTTCCATGCAACAAAATCATATATTGACCAGGGGCTATAAACCAAAAATGGCCATATGACTATTGTGCTACATTCCAAGTCATACAGTATGTTTGTGTGAGAAACATCTGCACTGAAATTTAAGTCGTTATTGACTGAAGATTTTCCACTGCCGTAGCTCTCAAATCTCATTGATATCATTGATGCCAAACACCACTGGTCTTCAAATGTCTCATCACCAACCAAGTTTGAATGTGCTGCGACAGAGGGGAAGACTTTCAGTGAAAAGCTATTGTAGAACACTCTCATAGTGTGTTTAGACTGAAAGCCCTTGGTCATTATTTGCATTTGTGATATGATAAAGAGTAACAGGTGAGTTTTCAGTATCAGGTGAACTTTGCCTTAAAGCTTACACTGGGATGCAAACCTTTAGTGTATATGTTCTGGTCCATGAGGTTTGTGTTTATATTATTAAAAGAATTATGTTTTTCCAAACCTGTATGACTGATGTCAAGAAGACATTTTTTTAAATGTGTGTTTTTTTTTTGTTTTTTTTTTAAATATTCCTTGAAATAGTGGGTATATCTTAATAAATCATATTGACGATTTATTTTTTGGTGTTGGTTTTTATTGGTTAGGTCATCCAGCTACCTTACCTTTCAGTTATCTTAAATATATTACAGGGGAAAAGAATTATGTTTTTCCAAACCTGTATGACTGATGTCAAGAAGACATTTTTTTAAATGTGTTTTTTTTTTGTTTTTTTTTAAATATTCCTTGAAATAGTGGGTATATCTTAATAAATCATATTGACGATTTATTTTTTGGTGTTGGTTTTTATTGGTTAGGTCATCCAGCTACCTTACCTTTCAGTTATCTTAAATATATAATTTACAGGGGAAAAATACAGATAAATTAAAACATTCAAAGTTACTATATATTCTCAGTGTTGACATTATTAAGCATCTGTAATAATACTGCAACACCATTCACCAAAAGAAGAAAAATCACTAATGGAGTCGATCTAATGTTTAAGAGCACAATATGACAATAGAGGTACAAACACATCTGCTATGTGATTAATTCACAGATGAGTCGATCCTGTTCCCAACCGCAGAACAATCGAGCGAGTCCAAAAGAAACGGGAGTGATGTGTTTGCACAGCCTGGGATGATGCAGGGATCCTAATATCCAAACGTGTTTTCTCCACTGTAGGCCACGTACAGAAAGCCATCCTCATCTTTTTCTTTTTCGTAGAGCTGCCCCATAGTCAGACTGAAACAAGAATGGAGATCGTTAGTGTTTTGACATTTATAGAAATATATACGGATTTTTGCACAGTTATTTTATGAAAACTGCTTTGAAAATTAAACAAAGAAAAATAGTTTTTGACACACTACTGAACCACATGAAGTAATAGTCAAGGAAAATCTCAATTTGTGAGAAAATGGCAAAAGTAGTCATCAATGAATACCTCTGAACAGATTAGTCCAAATAAAACAAAAACCTATTATTTGTTATTTTGCAATGTTCTCAAGCATCAGTAAACTAGAGAATATCAAGTGAGTTTATCTGAGATGGCAGTTGGAGGAGGTAAATAGAGATTATTTAGAAATGGTTGTAAAAGGAGGATGTTGGGTGTGACCTGCGGCATCGCAGGAAAACATTTCAGCTGGCCTCCTTCGCTTTCACACGAAATCTGATGCCATTTCTTCAGTTACTGGACACAATCACAGCCCTATACAGTTTCATCAGCATGAATGGTGCATGTTCAGGATGCAATTAAAGTAATCTACATTGTGAACATGTTTGCTGTATAAGGAAATGCTAGAGTCCTGCAGATGTTTCAGTAAACTGAATTCCTATAGCTGGCATGTCATTGTCCTCTTTATTTCTTGGAATATTTGCATGTGGGTGGTTTGGCGTGTTAAAAGGTACTGTTCTTTTTCTATTGGTGCATACAAAAAGGTCATAAAAATGTGCTATTTGACATTTAAAAGTGATGTTCCTGTGGGCAGGGTTTGCTGCATGTAAACAGTGCTTTACACACAGATACAGGATGTCACCGCTGTTATAGTATGAAAGTAAACAGGGTACTGGCTTTACTGCTTTTGTCTTAGTGACTTTGCAGGGATGACATATTTTTGTAGGCCAAAATAGATTCCATCAAAACTCATCTACTCACTAGCCAGCTTTCACAGCCTTGTTTGTTTTATTCGAACAAAAGATGAACTCAAGCATTCAGGGAATGTTTTTAGACTGATAGAGTAGTGAGAAGTTTATTGAGGGTGAAAATCACGATGTATACAGTCGCGTTGAAATCACGAGACTGTGGTGTAGTTTATTTATAACCTACGCTTTTTACTTCTAGCAATTAGGAGTGACATGTTCATTTGAGAAGATTATCATGATGAATATAATGTGTAAGAATCATAAACCCTTTGCTGGTCACAGAGCTTATTTTCTGCAATAATTCATATATTATTATCATTATTATTATTAATAATTCAATAATTCAGCCAATGGAAAATCCTATTGGCATTATGTTGAGAGAGCCAGGGTGATGCTAATTTCCGGGTTGACCTACAAAAATACGTCATCAGTAGTAGCACTCTATTCTATCTCATTTCTCTCGTATCATTTCAGTCGTATTTTTGAAACGGTGTTTTAAAGTTTATCACCTGACTCTGTGTGCCTCCATTGTAAACGCATTACTGTCACCACAAATTTTGTTAAATACTTTTGTTTTTATAGGCAATGTACAGTGGGAAAAAATATTTATTTGATCCCCTGCTGATTGACTGTAATTTTTATGGTAGGTTTATTTTAACGGATAGAGACAGAACACCAACCAAAAAAAATCCAGAAAAAACACATTATATAAAAGGTTAGAGACTGATTTGCATTTCAGTGAGTGAAAGAAGTATTTGATCCCCAACCAACCAGCAAGAATTCTGGCTCCACAGACTGGTTATGTGCCCATGTGGAGCACAGATTAGTCCTGTCACTTTGAGAAGTTACTCCTAATGTCAGCTCGTTAGGTGTATAAGACACCTGTCCACACAATCTGTATCTTCCATTCCAACCTCTCCCACCACCATGGGCAAGACCAAAGAGCTGTCAAAGCATGTCAGAGACAAGATTGTAGATCAGCACAAGGCTGGAATGGGCTACAAGACCACTTGTAGGAGACAACTATTGGTGCGATTATTTGAAAATGGAAGAAATACAAAACAACCATCAATAGGCCTTGGTCTGGAGCTCCGTGCAAGATCTTGCCTCATGGGGTAAGGATGATCATGAGAAAGGTGAGGGATCAGCCCCGAACTACACGGGAGGAGCTTGTTAATGATCTTAAGGCAGTTGGGACCACAGTCACCAAGCAAAACATTGGTAACACACTACGCCGCAATGGACTGAAATCCTGCAGCACCCGCAAGGTCCCCCTGCTCAAGAAGGCACATGTACAGGCCCATTTAAAGTTTGCCAAAGAACATCTAAATGATTCAGAAAAGGGTTGGGAAAAAGTGCTGTGGTCAGATGAGACCAAAATTGAGCTCTTTGGCATTAACTCGACTCGCCGTGTTTGGAGGGAGAGAAATGCTGACTATGACCCCAAGAACACCATCCCTACAGTCAAGCACGGAGGTGAAAACATTATGCTTTGGGG
>NW_015630355.1:202656-209658 GCF_001515625.1 Sinocyclocheilus rhinocerous | reverse complement strand
TCTAGTAACCCTTCAGACCTTGATTAGCTTGTTCAGGTGTGTTTGATTAGGATTGAAGCAAAACTCTGTAGGGCTGCGGCTCTCCAGGACTGACGTTCGCCACCCCTGCTTTAGAACATCTGTGGAGGGAGCTGAAACTTCGAGTTGCCAAACGACAGCCAAGAAACCTTAAGGATTTAGAGAGAATCTGTAAAGAGGAGTTGATCAAAATCCCTCCTGAGATGTGTGCAAACCTGGTGACCAACTACAAGAAAAGTCTTACCTCTGTGCTTGCCAACAAGGGTTTCTGCACCAAGTACTAAGTCATGTTTTGCTTGGGGATCAAATACTTATTTCACTCACTGAAATGCGAATCAATTTCTAACCTTTATATAATGTGTTTTTTCTGGATTTTTTTGGTTGGTATTCTCTCTATATCCGTTAAAATAAACCTACCATAAAAATGACAGATTCTTCATTTCTTTGTAAGTGGGCAAACTTACAAAATCAGCAGGGGATCAAATAAATATTTCCCCACTGTACTTAGTAGAGTCTTTGTAATAAATAAAGCAGCATTTTACCTGGACTGAGGGACAGTTTTGTCCACAAAAAGGAATATGGCTTTTTCAGAAGGCAGCTGGATCCGCTTTCTGATGATCCACATGAACTGAGCCACTGTAATGTCAGATGGGACCAGATACTTTCGCTTGTCAATGTCCACAATCTGTGAACCAGATACTTTCTCTACAATAACCTGATAAACACAAGAGAGAGCAAACAAAGGCAATCATGTGTTACAAAGTTTTGTCTGTGTTAAAGGTTTGTGTTAAAGGTTTGTCTGTTACACACACAGAATCAGCAAAGAGTGGTTTGTTCACACCAGGGGTGGTTCTAGTATTTCATCCTCAGGTGGGCTGAGCCCTCAGAGAGACCATTAGATACAAAGATACAAATGATCTAAATGTAACAGTGCTTGTGAAAACCATTACTCTATGAAGTAAATATACACAAAGCTACAGAAGTTACTTAGTTAAGACAAGAGCAGTGAGTGATACTCTATTTTTCTTTTGTTGTTTGATTAACATTATTTTGTGTGTATTTACTCAGGAAGACGTGAAATAGAATTTGTTATTTGCGTGCTGTTTTTTCGTGTGCATGCTTCACGTGTGTGCGTGCACAGAAACGATCCATCCTAGCGCGCGATTGAGATCTCTTTCGCACTGTCTTGTGCTTGAATGGCTTAAATCACTTTAATTTTTAAACTGACAAGACTTAAAACATGTCAGAATGATAAACTTTCTTGAGGAAACAGCACTGGCCCAATCGTTCAGGTAGCTGATTATAGTTTTAGGTGGGCTGAGACGACAGATGGGGGGCGCTCTAGCCCACCTAAACAGGGTCTAGAACCGCCCCTGGTTCACACCAAGCGGCAACCTTCCGGTCTCTCTGGCCCTGTCCCAAATGGCACACTTCATGAGCACTTGCGGTCTTGCGGACTTACAATGGCTGCCGCGTGTGTATGTCCGTGAAGTCCATGAGACCGTAGAGTGTCCCATTCGTCATTTTAGTGGACTCAGAGGAAGACCGCGAGGGTTTAGGGTGCGATTTGGGACAGGGCCTCTCTTGAATCCAACAAGGAAGTGACCTAAACTGCAATTCATCAACTGGCCGCTAAAGACAGGCTCCAAATGGAAGTCAGGGAATTCTTTTTTTCTAACTCATCCATTTAAATTATATTAAGCCTTAAAGTTCTGCATAATTAAGGGCGTGGCCACTTGAGTGACAGGTGGATTGCCGCTGCTGTCACTACTAGCCGCTTGTGTGCTGTCTGTTAGCCGTCACGTCACCTCATGCTAATTCCATCCTCTGAATTAATTGTACTAACAGACCGTCCAAGAAGTCTGGGCTCCATTTTTTCCAGTGAGTAAAATTTTAATATAATTTTATTTATTAGTTTTAGCTTTTAGTTTTAATTACTTTTTCTTATTTGTAAGTCGCTTTGGATAAAAGCGTCTGCTAAATGACTAAAAGTAAAGTAAAGTAACTTATATGAAATCATTTATTTATTATTCATAATTTTATTTAAAACTTTACTACACTCGACAGACTGTGATTAGCTGTAGGCCGAAGCTGATCACCTCAGCTCCACCCACATCCCACCTCTTTGCCCATTTTTGATTATCTGGGAGTGACGTGATGGTGACGCCGGCTCCACTCACTTTGGGCTTCAAAAATGCTCTTCAGAAATCTACAGCTGAAACTACGTCCATTGTTTTATACAGTCTATGGTTCACACCAAGAGTGAAACAAATATCTGTCGGCATAAATCAAAAGCAAATTCACTCCAGCACAATAGATGGTGCAAGCGACAACGCACTTTCAGATGGCCTGTCTAGTTCAACACTCATTTTAGCAATAAATGTAAAAAAGGAAATACAGACAAGACTTTAAAGTCTTGTGTGTATTTTGTATGGCAGAATTGTATCAAAGTTGACAGCAAAAACATTCAGTATTAAAAAAACACTCAAACTTTACCATTTTTCTATGAATTTTGATTTACTTAGAGAAAAACAATTTTTTTGTCAGATAAGTAAAGAGTGCCGTGCCTTAATAACATATACTTTTCTACAGTCATTACTAAATGAACCCAATGTTTACACATCTTTTGTTTCTTATCCTAAAAAGGATTTGCGTTAACTAACATTTTATGCAAATAACTCATTGATTGCAGGTTATGTTTGTAGTTCAAAGGCTCATAAACTGCAAACACTGATGTTCTAGGCTTGTGCTCAAAATGTGTGGAAAGGAAAAAAGACAACAGCTGATTCAGAATCCTTTGGTGTTTACTGCTGGTTGGCAAATAGCTTTCAGTGCATTATCACCATGAAATGCTCTGATATCTAATTGATTTCGATGTTTTCATTGCAGGATCAAGAAAAAAACATGACACACTCTCCAGAAAAAAAACAAAAAAAAAACTTCTTTGCGCCGAACATTCACATTTGGTGTGAAAGGGCATTTAGACCCGCTGTTGTCTATGTCTGATATGGTTATTATTAGTTTAATTATTGTTTAATGGTTTTCCTTTATTGTCCTGGTAATTTGTTTATTTTATCTGATAACTGGCATGTGTTCATTAGCATATTGGTTTTATGGGGATATCAAGAATCATCAAATTTCACTGGTATTGGAATCGACTACTGAAGCTGTGATTATTGTGACAAACCTGTTCCTTCCAGATGGAAAAAAGGATTTCTGGTATGTTCTGATCCATAGATCAGATTACAAGGTAGGCACAACTTAGATTTTCCCCAAATGTGCAAATAAGTCTTTGATTACAGACTTTTGATTACGGGCTTTGTTACTATGACTTATCATCATACATTATAAAAGAGAGGAAACTATGCCCCATGTTAAAACTGTCAAACTTTCCATATCCATACTCACAGGAACTCTGTCTGGGTACTTGTTGCGGATTTTGGCCGACTCCACACATCTGTGCTCTAAATGATGCATGCAAAAAGACAAGATATCGATCAGTCTACATGCAATCTCAACATGCAATGCTCTTCACATCATTAATATTCATTAGAGCAGGGGTCACCAAACTCAGTCCTGGAGGGCTGGTGTCCTGCAGAGTTTAGCTCCAACCCTAATCAAACACACCTGAACCAGCTAACCAAGCTTACTTGGTATACTAGGCACTTCCAGGCAGGTGTGTTGAGGCAAAACCCTTCAGGACAGAGTTTAATGACCCCTGCATTAGAGAGTGTTGTAAACAGCACGAATGAATTCTCATTGGTCATACTCATCCGCATTTTTTTTTTTTATGATTATAAATAGATATTATAATACTATACACGCACACAGGGTAACTAACCCCAAAACAAGTCAAGGAATATTTATATACACATACATTAGACATGTGAATATCTCAAAATCAAATCATATTTTAATATTAATACATTTGTAGAGTTGATAAACATGCTAAACATGACGTGCTAAAATGAAAGAAAAACAAAGCACATTGTTATCAAACGCTGACAAACAACAACACCAGAGACAGACTCTCCTACGGTGTGATCTCGGTTTATTATTGTTATTAATGTCGTTATGATGAGTTAACAACAGGCCCGACATAGGCAAATAAATAAAGTGGGTCTTCTTAGATCGTAAACTGAGTTAGATTAAATTAGTAGGTTGACGTAACGTAATCATCAGTTTGACAAACAGATCAATAATTACACGCATCTGACAGGCCGTTGTTGATAAAAACATGACATTTGCGATGAATTACCCAGAGAATGGTCCTCTTTAAACATCCATTTCATTTTTGCAGAGGTACTGCTCGAGGAGCGATCTGCTAATGAAAATATGTGATGATTTGAAGTCAATTAAACGTTGAAACTAAAAACGTCAACAATGTAACAGCAGCAGACATTCGTCTTCAGACTAGCCGTAATGACGTCATCGCGTACGTCCTCTCCGTCAGGGCGAGGTTACGTCACGGCAGGGCCGTACCATTCGGTCGATTCCGGGGTTTTTATACGCGAGTTCGTATATTTTACAGCAACTACACTTATTCGATTGCCGAAACCAAGTGATCAAACTAATCGTTTTTGTTTATAAACATACTTTAGATCAATTCATATCTAATAATGCCTATGTACATACTTCGCACAAGGCCAAGTTTGGCGTTGTTGCTATGGTGAACAGATGACGCTGCGCCACCGGAACACTCAGTGCGCGTGTTGTTGGTTTGCTGGACTAACGTTAATTAATTAATCTGTAGACTACAAGTTTTGACTACTACGTTTCCCCCCCCCAAAGTGCAATATTATTTAACTGAAACAGCTTTTGTTTGATCGTTAATGTATTTGACAATGCACGCAATGCTCACAGAATACACATGTGTTTAATGGTATTGTGGATTGTTAAATGGGATTTCGCATTTATTAGCAACAATGGCTTTTTATGACGTTTACTCCCATCCCGCATTAATAAGACACAGAACACGCGTCTGCACGAGAGCAACACTGTTTGTCTGTGTGCTTTTATGCCTCACGTATATTACACCTCTTCTGGTGGTTTACAGAAGTCAAGGTAAACTGCATTTTATTCCAAGCAAATTATTTCCAATTTCCAAACACGTGATAACATGAAGCGACTGTGCTTTACGAACAGGCTTCTGGCTGAAGAGCAGCACATATGAAGAGCAAGCAGTCATTCAGTTCCAGTATGACATGATCGTGGTCGGAGCAACAGACACAGCAGGGAGCTATATAGCATGGAGCACGTTTCCCAACTTTAATCGATTGATTGGAGATAATTTACGCATCCCATCTGTCTCTGTGAGTACGAAACTGTAGAAATAAAAACTTTTAGTATGATTAATTTTTTTGCAATATTGCAATAGTGAACATATTAAAGCTATTGAAAGCTGCACTGGTTTGTTCACTATTCAGGTCCAGGAGGAGGACAGAGACCAGGATGGGAAATCTGACTTCCTCATGCTCCAGATCAACATCCCGCTCAAGCCAGAAGAACAGATGTTCGGCATCCAGCTCCTCCTTACCTTCTCATACCAGCTGTTTGTGTGTATTCAGTGCATTCCTATAGGCCACAAATCAAATGCCTCACTCCTACTCATTCAGTATTAATATCTTTCTCGCTCTCTCTCTGTCTGTTCCTCTGTATATGACTTATCCAGCTCTCTGTTTGTGTGTCTAACTGTCCACCTGTCTAGCGTATGTCTACGGTTGTGATGCAGACGCTTGCCTTTGTGCAGCATTCCTCGCCTGTCCCAGGATCTCAGCTGTTCATCTGTGGAGACCTGAAGCTAAACCAGCGAACTCCTCTTCCACACCGAGGTTTACATAGTACCTACAATGTGAGTAAATCTCAACAAGCCCCAGTAGAACCAAGTTTATCAATGTTGTATGACCTACATAAAGATTAATGTGATGATTGCTGGAAACCAGTTTGACTTGCAGTGCTGAAGTGCTATCAAAAGCATGTCAACAGGAAGATAATAGATATGAAATTCAGCAATGGAAATTATTTGGGACGTATTTGATGTATGTGTAAATTGTGTGTTTGTCAGTAATTTCCAGAAATCACAAATTCATTTTAATTGGCTTTTTTTATTCCATTGCTAGGTATCACTGATCGATGGATCCAGTCTGTTTGCGAGTACATATGACCTGCCCAACATCATTAGACTCTACCAGCAGAGAAACTGTAAGACAAAGCCAAACAAATGCGTTTTATCATTATTGTTATGAATATGTCCAGAGCCTCTCTCGTCTTCCTTATTTGCGCCACATTGGTTTCAGAAAAAGCACTGATTTGTATTCACTCTAGGCTGTATTTTTCAGTAGCATCCTCTGATATTTACTCTAGAACGTTCTGAGCTTTTTCCTGAGTCATCACCTACTGCTATATTTTCTGTTTCTTTCAGGTATTGAATATTGAAACCTTATTTGTCAATTCTCTGTCAAATGTCAATCCACCAATGATAAGCATTTATTATGTGGTTCTCAGGGATGTAGGCTTCATGTACTGCTATAGGCTGCTTTTGTTTTAGCTGAAGTGCCACCTTCATTCCCAGCAGTCTCTCTGTCTCTCACACACAGTGACTACTTATCTCTCCGGCGTCATTCCCGTGTGGACGGTGGGCAGAGCTGCAAATTCTCCATTCCAGATCAGCGCCCAGATCAACTATCCAGTAGAGACTATTACATATCCTTTACATTTACGTGTGTCTTATATATATATATATATATGTATACATATGTGACCCTGGAGCACAAAGCTAGTCTTAAGTCGCTGGGGTGTATTTGTAGCAATAGCCAAAAATACATTGTATGGGTCAAAATGAAAAATGATTTTTCTTTTATGCCAAAAATCATTAGGTTATTAAGTAAAGATCATGTTCCATGAAGATATTTTGTAAATTTCCTACTGTAAATATATTAAAACTTAATTTTTGATTAGTAATATGCATTGCTAAAAACTTCATTT
>NW_015630355.1:178034-202178 GCF_001515625.1 Sinocyclocheilus rhinocerous | reverse complement strand
GTATCTCGAACAAATATTGTCCTCCTATCCTAACAAACCATACATCAATGAAAGCTTATTTATTCAGCTTTCAGATGATGTATAAATCTCAATTTCGAAAAATTGACCCTTATGACTGGTTTTGTGGTCCAGGGTCACATATATGTATTAAATATTCAGTGAGAGAGAGACAGTTTTTGTAAATGTCATAGTTCACCCAAAAATGAAAATCTCCATGCTTGCTTTCTTCTGTGGAACACAAAAGAAGCTATTTTGAAGAGCTCTGGGGTCCAAACAACATTGTTCCACTAAAGAAAGTCATACAGTGCTGTTCAGATCAGTAAGATTTTTAATGTTTTTAAAGAAGTCTCTTCTGCTCATCAAGGCTGCATTTATTTGATCAAAAATACAGAAAAAACACCAATATTGTGAAATATTATTACAATTTAAAATAACCATTTTCCATTTTAATATACTTTAAAATATAATTTATTCCTGTGATCAAAGCTGTATTTTCAGCATCATTACTTCAGTCTTCTGTGTCACATGATCCTTCAGAAATCATTCTAATATGCTGATTTATTATCAATGTTGAAAACAGGTTGTGCTGCTAAGTATTTTTTTGGAACCTGTGATACTTTTTCCAGGATTCTTTGATGAATAAAAAGTTTATACAAAATCTAAATCTTTTCTAACAATTTACGTAAGTCTTTACTGTCACTTTTTTATCAGATTTCTGAAGGATCATGTGACACTGAAGACTGGGGTAATGATGCTGAAAATACAGCTTTGATCACAGGAATAAATTTTATATTAAAGTATATTAAAATAGAAAACCGTAAATTATAATAATAAAATTGTAATAATATTTCTGTACTGACCCCAAAGTTTGAACGGTAGTGTATATTGTTACAAAATATTTATATTTTAAATAAATGCTGTTTTACTTTTTATTCATCAAAGAATCCTGAAAAAAGTATCACAGGACCCCAACATAAGGGTGAGTAAATGATGACAGAATTTAAATTTTTGGGGAAACTATCCCTTTGCTGTAAAAGATACTCCATTTGAGGGTATATAGTGCATGTTCTTATTGTTTCATGCATGGTTACTAACATCAACCATCTGGTCTACAACAAAATCCTGATTCCAATTAAAAAAAAAGCAAAAAACGTAAATCTGAAGTTTCTTTCAGATAACATGATTTTGATAAAAAACGCATTGACAGGAAATTGTTGCTTTATGCTTTTTAATTTGTGGCTAGAGCCCAAACTCTCATGACACATGAAGTGACTTTGAGTCACTTCCTGACTTCTGTGCATTCCTAGACTCTCCACTCATGTTTTATTTGATCAATTCAAGTTTAATTTCCTTGACTGGTTTCTCTACCTATCAGCCGGGCTTCTGGGAAATGATCAAGTTTGCCTGGATTCAGTATGTCAGCGTCCTGCTCATCTTTCTTTGGGTTTTCCAGCACATTCAAACATTTGTCTTTCAAAACCAGGTTTTACCAACCACCGCAGTAGCGCCGTTTAAACAGCACAGCTCCTGACATTTTTTGTGTTTTTATTTTTTATTGTACAATTATGAGGACCTTCATTTGTTATTGAGGACTTGTGTTTGCTAATGTTTGTCTATATACATAGCTCTCTTTGTTCAGTTCAAGTGCATTCATAAGGAATTCCCACCAGGATGCTTGTGGAATCGCTGCTTTTTCTGGTTTTAAAGTACTTCATGTTCCACCACATACTGCACAAAATATTCTTTGTTGTGTGGAAAGTCTGATAAAAGAAATATTTCAAGTCAAACCTCAAACAAAGCGTGTTTTATAAGCGAGTTAAACTAACTGATAAACTCAGGTTGAATAAAATGGCCTCAGAGAACTCGTGCTGTTTGATTTTTTTTTTAAATCCACAAATACCATGACAAATCCTTGAGGTGTACGTTCAGAAGGACATTTTTCTTAATTACTGATTCCTCACGAGTAACGGTTAAATGCATAATGCTCATCAACACACAGTTGCATTATTATGCTTGATGCTTAATTAGTGCTGTCAGCCACATAGGCAGAAAGGTTTCATAATATTAGCATGGTGTTTTGGTACATGCTTTGAGTTTGGATATTTAATGTTGCCGTTTGACAGCCTATGTTACAATAAATAATGTGATAAACATCATCTGGAAGATTATTGTCAGTAAAAAGAATACAGATGAATTAACTGTCAATAAAATGCTTTTAAACTAACGTTGACTCAAACCAAACAAAAGTGCATCATATGTTTGCTTATGTTTGTCTTGTCTCAGTTGGCTCCACAGATACACATTCAGTATTCTCTGTGCTCTTCTGCTCCACCAATGAGATCAAGCACAGGAAGTTTGGCACAATGGACAGGATTTGGATACAGATGCAATGTTTTCCTGTTTCATTAATTCTTGTGACCGAATGTGCCACATGTAGCTCTTTCTGAATATGTGAATTTATAGATTTAGTTGGTGTATATTCACTTTTTAGGAAATCTCAGATATAGCTAGGTTAGTTAGATAATGTGTGTCTTGTGTAGTATAGTACACATAGTTGCATCACACCTATACGCGTTTTAAATGAGTTTTGTATTATTGATAGCACAATGGAATAGGAGACAAAGCGTCCACTCTGAGAAGTTCATCTCATTTTAGTGTTCTTGAGAGAGCATCTTACAGAAGGCTACTCACTGTGGAGCTCCGCCCACCTGCTGTCAATCACCCTTAAAGACCACGTCTCAAAGCTTTTTTCACATCCAGAGAGGTTACAGCCAGAAACGTGTGTCTTGTGTAGTATAGTACACATAGTTGCATCACACCTATACGCGTTTTAAATGAGTTTTGTATTATTGATAGCACAATGGAATAGGAGACAAAGCGTCCACTCTGAGAAGTTCATCTCATTTTAGTGTTCTTGAGAGAGCATCTTACAGAAGGCTACTCAATGTGGAGCTCCGCCCACCTGCTGTCAATCACCCTTAAAGACCACGTCTCAAAGCTTTTTTTACATCCAGAGAGGTTACAGCCAGAAACGTTGTGTCCCTGAACGCAAACGCACTGCTGAGCAGGAGGTAAGGCACGCTTTAATAGTATGCAGCCTCTCCTACAGACATGCAGTATTACATGAAAATATGTAATTTCGTCAAAGTATTTGTGGAGGGACTCTTAAAATGATCTGTTTGTGACGGGAGTGTTACTTTTTAGACGTTTTAAAGTGGATGGTTGTGAACCTGGAGCAGTCAAGTTTGGGAGTCACGTGTGTCTAATATAACACGTTTATATTCTCTGGCGATGTTAACCGCATCTAAACTTAACAAGAATATTATTTAAGTAATTATATTGTAGAAACACTTGATGGCTCAAAAGATGAATCGCTACAAAGGGTTTGTTGGTTTGCTTGTGACTGATGTCTCACAGTAAATGTCTCCCCGTTCCCTCTGATCGTATACTCATCTATCACACTACATTTCCCACCTGTTTCTCTCGGTCAGGTGTACAACGCTCTTAGCGCGACAGTTCACCAAGTAATGAAAATCCTGTCGTCACAAAGTCCCTCATGATGGTTCTCCAAACCGGTATGATATACTAATTTTTGTAAAAAAAAAAAATAAAATAAAAAGTTTTCGGTAACCATGCAAAAGCTTTATGTGAGAAACAACCCAATTTTAATGTGGCAGATGAGGTTGTGTCTTCTAATGCGCACAAGCGCAAATGGAGACAGTAGCGGTATTAACGTTATTGCATCTGACGCGCGGAAGCCATTGGCACATGCCACTATGTATGAATGGGCGGATCCATCCTGAAGCATCGATACTTTCGATACTGATATTTCTTGCTTTGTCTTGGAAAGTTTTTCATTCATAAATGTAGATGGTTTAAATCTAAACCCAACTTTAACCAGTGGATGAATGAGGTTAAAATTGTGCAAATCTTTAGAATTGGTTAAAAACAAGAAAGCTCTCAAATTGATTTCGTTGTTGGGGCATGTATAAACTAATGTAAAAAGCCCCTTTTGGTTTGTTTTATTTGTTCTATTTATTTCTTTTCTTTTCTTTTCTTTATTATTGGTTTATTGTGATATTGTTTGTCACTGGTTATGCTCAACCTAAGGCTGTTCACGTGTTGTTAGATTATGTGATGTTTATGTACCTTGTTTGTTTGTTGTAAATGGAAGCATAATAATAAAAAATAAAAAAACTTTCGATACTGATGTTGTATCGAAAGGATCGATCCTCTAATAAAAAAATGTATCGACTGTAAAGTGCATTTTTAACCAATAATTTTATTTATTTAGCAAGAAATTTGGTGCATAAAAAAAGCTTTTGAGTGGAAAAATAGACTATGTTAGCGAATAATTGTGTAGGATTGAACTATATAACATACGCAAATGCTGAAAGACCGAACCAATCAATCACAGACAGCGCTCGCTGCTGACGCTTCGCTCACAGAGTGCTGCTTGTTCAAATAGGGCTGCTTTCCCAAAAGCATCAGAAGCAGGCACGTGCACAGACATTTTAAAGGGGTCATATGATGACATATATCAATTTTTCCTTTCTCTTTGGAGTGTTACAAGCTCTTGGTGCATAAAGAAGATCTGTAAAGTTGCAAACACTAAAGTCTCAAAACCAAAGAGATATTCTTTATAAAAGTTAAGAGTTAACCACACCTACCTAAAACGGCTCGTTCTAACACGCCCCCACATGTCTACGTCACGATCTGGGAAGATTTGCATAACGCCTCCCAAATGTTCACGCAAAGAAAGAAGGCATAACTTTTATTCTCACTGTAGTATTGTTGACGCTGCAGCCATGTCCTGAAGACGCTGTGTGCTTCGTTGTGAAAGCGAAACTATTTTATTTGGTCTTAAAGAGGACGATATCCGCTTCTTCATGCCTAGAGCTGATCTGTGCTGGTCGCTGAGGAAATACATCAACTTAGTGCTGTGGATCGCCGGATCGGCTTTCACAGTGGACGAAGCGGAGTCCAGCCCGGGGTCATCACATGTGGTTGCCGCAGGCATCACAATATGGTAAGGGACATAACATTTCCGTCACACGCTTGAAGTATTCGGCCAATCACAACGCACTGGATAGCTGGCCAATCACAGCACACCTCGCTTTTTCAGACCGATGAGCTTTGTAAAAATCAACGCGTTTCAGAAAGGCGGGGCATAGAGGAGAAACAATAATGCACAGTATGTGGAAAATAATGTGTTTTTTGAACCTTAAACCGCATAAACACATTTCAACGCACTGGATAGCTGGCTAATCAGAGCACACCTCGCTTTTCAGACCGATTAGTTTTGTAAAAATCGACGCGTTTCAAAAAGGCGGGGCATAGAGGAGAAACAATATACAGTATGTGGAAAATAATGTGTTTTTTGAACTTTAAACCGCATAAACCCATTTCATTACACCAAATACACAAAATAATGTTCTTTTTAGCAGCATCATATGACCCCTTTAAGGGGCAGGGGCTCAAGTGGAAAAAAGGGCACTTCTCATATTCATTTAAAAAAAATTCTAAACAAAACGTTAAATATAATAGGGGTGTGCAATATTGACAAAAATATATCTCAATATTTTCTGAGATTTTATCTATAACAATAATTAGACGGTATTTTGTTGTGTTATTGTGCTGATATCTTAAGGACTACCGTGGACCGCTGACTCCTAAAGTTTTTAGCTCAGGAACATTAACATGTTGAGTGAACGCACATTGTGTTTTCAGAGGGAAGTTTTCCATTGGTACAGTGTGCATTGCCTTTCTATTTTCGTTTGCATTTCATTTAATATCTGTGCATGTCTGGTCATATGCGGTAGGCCTATTGATTTGATGTGGATAAAGTGATTTCAGTGAACTGGTGAAACATATCTTTAGCTCTACAGGAAAGAGTTTTCTGTGTGTGTAGAGGAGCGTTTATGAAAGCTTTTGTTTTCCTTTGGTTTATTGGATTTTCTTAAAGTTGTGCCAGCTTTAATTCTTTGATTGGAAGTGGTCAGAGCCGTTTTAATTTTGTCCATCTCGCAGATTGATTCATTAGACAACATACTGGTCACCGACTGAAGCTCATTGGAGTCGACCTGTGTTTAATAGCTGAATATCTGATGGAAAATCTTTCCACTGTGGTAGCTGTTAGGTTTGTGACAGAGAAGTGTGAATGAGGTTTACTTTAGTGGACTGTTTTTATCTCTTAGATTTGATTCATGAGGGTCATGTTATTGATATAGCTTTATTTAAATATAAAGGTGGTCGTAACTTAACTTAATTTACTCCCCAAAGCCAATTTTTACTCCCATTTGACTCTTGGCGAGTTCCCCCCCTTTTTTGGTCCTGGTTTAACCTCTTGCTTTGATCAAATATTTCCAGAAGTACTAAATGTGACTTCCCT
Source organism: Sinocyclocheilus rhinocerous (assembly GCF_001515625.1). Taxonomy (NCBI): domain Eukaryota; kingdom Metazoa; phylum Chordata; class Actinopteri; order Cypriniformes; family Cyprinidae; genus Sinocyclocheilus; species Sinocyclocheilus rhinocerous. Next base: position 195,787 of record NW_015630355.1, on the reverse strand, counting down.
TGATATTCAGACTCGTTTTAGAGTATTTTAGTAGTTCTTTGGCGTTTAATAGCAATGCCCCAATGTGTTGACCAGTCATCAGGGTTTTTTTTTTCAGTTCATTAAAGTAGAAAACTAAAATTGCAAAGTACAGTTGTATCACTTTAAAAAAAACAACTATAAATCATATTTAATAATGATAGTTTAATCTAAAGTTTATACTTTTTACCAAGCAAAAGGCCTTTTAGTATAATTGTAAAAATGTCCACATTAAGGTTGTGGTACACATGCCTTTTTGCTGTAAAATCTTTACTAATTTTTAGAAAGTAAATGTAAGAAAAGTGTTTGTTACCAAAAAAAAAAATTAGAGCTTTGATCATAAATCTGCACCAAATTGCATACTTCTGCTGAGTTTGAGCCTGAATAAATTTTAAGTGTTTTTCTCTCGAGTATAAGCTTCATATTCTTCAATATCATACTATAAGCAGGGTTGGGCAAAGATACATCAAAATGTATTTTAAAATTAAATAACAAATACTTCTACAAGGGAGCAAGAAATTTCTTTGTAAACCTTCCATCAATTGGCCTGTTTGATCTATTCCTCACCATTACACTGACTCAGTTGATTAAGCAACCAATGTTTGATAGCAACAGCTTTTCTCTGCCTGAGTCATGCAATAAATCTGACATGCAACCAGTTAATAGATCAAATATTCACATATCCCTGTGATCTCCCAGATGAAGGTTAGTTTTAAAGTAACCAACAGTTTAATGTTTAACAGTTCGCGAATGACTCCATTATATCCTCCTAATATAGTTACTTGGTGTTTGGTAATGAAGGGCCTACTTTGCATCAGAAACACTGACTCAATGACAAACAAGTCATTCATAATGGCACCTGTATTCATAGCAACTAGTTTCTAACTAATTAATCATTTCATTGTTAATCATAAATATAATAATATATTATATGCCAGGCAGTCATTCATTCAATGGTATGCAAAATCATGATCCTACTAAACAGCTACTTCAATTAGGCTACAATATTCAGCAATCAAATATGTATTAATCAATCACTGGACACCTATTTGGAAGTTGAAAACAAGCATTTTAGCATTAGTATTTTGTATTTCAAATACATATTTTAAATACATGTATCTGAAATACTGCCCATCCCTGACTATAAGAGCCACAAAACCCTGATGAATCAAATTTGATACTCATCAATCAATCAATCAATCAATCAATCACATATGCAAACTTTTAACCTAAATGTTCAAAAAACCTTGCATTTCTCTGCCTATTATTTCCTATGTCAAGCTTTACAGGGTTAAAGCCATTATAAGTAATCCTTTAAAACTAGAATATTATTTTGTCACATAAAAATGCCAGTACATGAAACAGTTATTAAAGTATGAATGTGCTTGCTTTTGCAGGTGAATAAAGTTGACAGTATGCTGCGGTGGAGAGTGTCGAAGCCCACGGTGCTGAGTCTTTTGCTAATTCAGGCTGTTGCAGTGGTGCTTCTGTACGGATGGTACAGCCGTCCACCGTCTCAAAACACCTCTCCGTCCGAGGGCAAGGTGCATGTGCTGCTGCTGTCATCTTGGAGGTCTGGCTCATCATTCCTGGGCCAGGTGTTTAACCAGCATCCGGAGGTCTTTTACCTGATGGAGCCAGGCTGGCACGTGTGGATGTCTATAAAGCAAGCCGGTGCACGTAGCTTGCGAATGGCGGTGCGCGATATGATTCGCAGCGTCTTTCAGTGCGACATGTCGGTGATGGACGCTTACATCCCCCAGCCACGCAACGTCTCCAGTCTCTTCATGTGGAGCCACAGCCACGCGCTCTGCTCTCCACCCGCTTGTTTTCTCACAGCTCGCAACGAGATTAGCAAAGAGCAAGAATGCAAGCAGCACTGCGACTCGCAGGGTTTGAAGCTTGCGGAGGCAGCGTGTCGGACTTACAGCCATGTGGTGTTAAAAGAGGTGCGCTTCTTCGAGTTGGAGTCGCTGTACCCGCTACTGCAGGACCCCACTCTGGATCTGCGCATCATCCATCTAGTTCGTGACCCACGAGCGGTGCTTCGTTCCCGAGAGAAGTCGGCCTACGCCCTGGTGCAAGATAGCGCCATAGTGCTCGAACAGGCGAGCCTTCCGGAAAAGGATAAGCCGTACAAGGTCTTGCAGGAGATTTGCCGCAGTCATGTTCGCATTTATGAGACGGCCATGTTAAAGCCGCCCGATTTCCTACGGGGACGCTACAAAATGATACGTTACGAGGATCTAGCGCGTAACACTGTGGCCGAGATCGAAGCCATGTACGAGTTTGTGGGGCTGGAGATGACCGAAACTTTGCAGGAGTGGATCTACCGCATCACCCATGGGAAGGGCAAGGGAACGAAGAACGATGCCTTCAAGATCACCTCGCGAAATGCAGAGGACGTCTCCTTGGCTTGGCGAACCACCTTACCGTTTGAAAAAGTCCAGCGCATCCAGGATGTTTGCAAAAGAGCCATGACTCTGCTTGGATATAAATCAGTGGATAGTGAGAAAGAGCAAAAGCTGCTGTATTTAGACCTGCTGACGCCACATGAACTCAATCAGTTCAGCTGGCTGCCTTCTAAAAGCACTTCCGCTAAAGTATAGAGACGCTCCAGTGATCAAAAGCATAAAGACCAAAGAACGGTGTGGCGTTTGTCCATCGGTTTTGTTCTCCTTCACTTCATACAAAAGTATGGACTGTCCAACACAGTGTCCTAGTGACCAGCAGAGAATGGGACGTTCCTCTGTCAAACGGGACACTAGAGCAATGAAGCGCTGTCCTCTTCTTAACCCAACACTGGATGCAATAATTAACTTCAAGATGTATTTATTGACAAAGAAACTATCTCCTTCACTTCATACAAAAGTATGGACTGTCCAACACAGTGTCCTAGTGACCAGCAGAGAATGGGACGTTCCTCTGTCAAACGGGACACTAGAGCAATGAAGCGCTGTCCTCTTCTTAACCCAACACTGGATGCTGTTTTTGAAGAAATCGTGGTCCAATAATTAACTTCAAGATGTATTTATTGACAAAGAAACTGTGTTTTTTTGTTTTTGTTTACAGAAAGAATTTTCATTTCAATTTGACGTTGTAGATGCAGGTTGAATCGGAACTATAACAGGGCTGTGTGTTTCTTGTATAAGTGTCACATAAAAATGCCATTCAGCTATCTACAGATTTACACCGACTTTGAATGCATAAAGCTGAATATCAACATCATTGTGAATAAAGTAGTTCCTGCTCCTGGAGACCCACTGTCTCGCAGAGTTTAGCTACACCTAATCAAACACACCTGAAGCAGCTCATCAAGCTCTTCAGGATCGCTTGAAAAACTCCACTTTTAGACATGCACTTCTCCTCGGGGGAATCCCCGCTGCCATTTTGAAGTGCGTTCCACTTCGTGAAGTGGACGAGGGAAGTTTATATGGACAGACCCTCGACCTTTTTCGTTGTGAAAGCGAAACTACTTTGTTTGGTCTTCCAAAAGTGTACGATATCGCTTCGTCATGCTTAGAGCTGATCCGTGCTAGTCACTGAGGAAATACTTCAACTTCTCACTGTCGATCGCCGGATCGGCTTTCACCGTGTACGAAGCGGAGTCCAGCCCGGGGTCGTCACATGTGGTTGCCGCAGGCATCACAGTATGTGAGGGGCGTAACATTTCCGTCACACGCCTGAGGTATTCGGCCAATCACAACGCATTGGATAGCTGGCCAATCAGAGCACACCTTGCTTTTCAGACCGATGAGCTTTGTAAAAATCGACGCGTTTCAAAAAGGCGGGGCATAGAGGAGAAACAATAATGTACAGTATGTGGAAAATAATGTGTTTTTTGAACCTTAAACCGCATAAACACATTTCATTACACCAAATACAGAAAATAATGTTCTTTTTAGCAACATCATATGACCCCTTTAACCATAAATTGAACAAATGAAAAAAGACACCCAACCAACAATGGATAAATATGGGTGAAAGAGGCAAAAAATAATGCAGAAATTTAAAGAAAATAAAAGGATCCAATTGAAAATAATAGAATCGCCAACAATTATACAACGAATGAAAATAATAAAATTATTTTATAATCGCGACTACAGTTGTGTCATTTCAACCAAAATTAAATAATTAACAGGATTCAAGTTGTGCTCTATGGGTGTGTGTATATTAGAAAAACCCTGGGCAAATTACTAGCAAAAAATCTTAGATTTCCAAGTGCACAATCATGTTCAATTAATTGAGTATGAAAATTATGGGAATGTTCTAATACTGACTTTTTAATGAAGACATTTAGGTGAACAGCCTACAGTTGGGTTAGCTATATTACTTGGTTAAAAGATTGTTTATTATTTTAATATTTATTGCACATAAGGGCCAAAAGTGTTGTTGCTATCATTTTATAGACCAAGAGAGGCCTTTGCATTACAGGGGGACATACTTGAGTTACTTAATTATACTTCCATGTAAAACAAGTGAGAAAATACACGCCTATTCATGAGACTCTATTATAGAGTTTCACTTAGAATGTGAATTAATCTTGTTTTGAGGATATTTAGATATTGTACTGGAAAACAAAGCAAAGATCCTCATTTTAAAAACACCAGTTTGTCTATCTCTACCAAACTGTTTGAGCAAGAGTGTGCTCTTGCAAGTTCAATGTTAGCCAAGGTAGTTGTAAGAGTATAAACTTAGGTAGGTTAATGTTCTGATTGTTTACATATGAGGAAATAGTTAATTATCTCATCCATGTGTTTATTTGCTCTTAAATGCGTAAATATTTAAATATTTGAGTACTTTTGAAATGAGATGATTGGAGGAATTACGTTTGATGGGTTGGGCTCTTCAAATTCTTTTATGTTTATCTAACTAAAAGTGCTTTTTAAAAGATTACATGCTCAACAAAGCTTTGAAAAGTGAAAATGTATATATTAATTAGAGAGTGATATTTTGTTGCTATAGACCTTTTTTTTTATTATGCCCAGTTAATGTTTTACTATGCCATGTACTTAGCCGCCACTAACCACTGTGAAAGAAGTATTGATAACATGTCATACAGACACCGTTTTATGATTTTAATGACTTGTTTGATTGTGGTAAAACAGTATGTGATAAATTATAGCTAAAAGGACTTTGAACCTGGATGTCAGACTCACTTCTACATTTTACAGTACTGTGGTACTGCTTTGTCTGTCATTTACATGAAAGGCTTTTATTATTCTTTGTACTTGTTCTGTAGAATTTCTCTGTATACACTGACATTTGGAACCTAATGTGATCAAATGTAAACTATTTGTAGGAGTATTAGTATTTTTTAATTGAGGTCTTGCCCTTTTTATGAGGTAATGTATTATTTCAATGGGATCAGGTATTTTATTGATGTGTTGAATCGCATTCATTTATATTCAACATGACAAGGAGTATCTTAAATCAGTTGAAGTGTACTGTAAATGAAGATAAGGATCCCAAGAGATAAAGTGATTCAAAGATCAAAAGTCTCTTCAAACCACTTTACACATAGAATGCAAATGTGTTGTGATTTATATCCACCTTATTTTTCAATGTGGAAGTAAAACTTGAATAAGGTGGATAGAGAATATATTTTGTTACCTGTTGTGATCAGGAGGGACATCTGATAGTATATCCATCACAATCTATTGTGTTATTAAACTATATAGGGAGAGAGACATTTTAGGAATAAAATCATGGTACACATTTAGAATGTTGGTATTTATGCTTGTCTTCAGTAAGTTGTCTCTAGGTTTATAATTAATGTTGGTCTTCTGGGTGTTTGCACGTTCAGTGTAAAAACATGATGCCTCATTCACTGGTTTGTCTAAATCTTTTTGTCTGATCAATGTGGAGTAAAAAAAAAATATTTATTTTTTTTCCCCACTTTATGTACCTTACAAACTTTCTTTGACAATGTATCATTAAACCCTGCTGTATTAATATACATAAAAGCTATAATCTCTGTACAAATAGAGTTCTACTGTTTATATACGGAGTAGCAGTCTGTATGTGGTGTTTAAGTGCTACAGTGCATCTCATCCTCATGAACAGCACCAGATTGGCCAGTTCTTGCTGTGAGATATTACTACACTCTTCCATCAAGACACTTGCAAGTTATTTCTGGGGAACACATAGCACATATATCAATGCTGCCTTGACTCGGGCACAAGTCTGAGCATTCAAAGGCATTTAAGAGATTTAAATAAATCGCTTAGAACCCTAAAGTCTAAACCCACTAAGACAAAGTGTTTTAGAAGTCTGGTTTGATGAAAGTCATCTTGCCAAGAACTGTAAATGTTCTAAACCAGTGATTGGAAGGAATATGTTTATATCTGTTTACCTTCTAATTAAAGACTATATTAACATGCAAAGTCAGCTCTTATGTCATCACATTATATAATGCCAGTAATTCTGAACAAATGTGAATTTATTTAATAAGGTGTATCCAAACGTTATGGTGCAACATCAAAAACTGGTTAGTTCATTGATCCCTTATGTACTGTAGGAAAAGTTAATTGTTAATTTGACATTGTTTCTCTAATTTTGGAATGTAAAAACTACAAATCTTATTACAGTAACTTAAAAATGGGCTCTTGACTTTATGTCCACTGCCTGGATGGGCTGTTGAAATGAACCTCATAAGTGAGTGATTTGTGACGCTCTTCGATCCAACTCAAGCAAGTATAATGACGTAACCCATAAAAGCCAAATGAATGTGATTTCACCAAACAGAACATGTTCCTGAATCAACATCCTTGATCCTGGAACAACATTTCAATCAACCAATCAGATTACAGTTAATGTCAAGCTCAGGGTTATAATGGGTTAGAACCATTCTACAATCATTCTACTTCATATTTATTTCCCTTTAATGTTAGGGGTATGTTATGGTTAGGGTTAGGTTTAGGGTATGGACTATGTTTTTGAACAGGAATGATGTGTCAGAATCAACAAAAGAACTATCTCATGTCTTAAAGGGTATACAAATATTAGGTGAAGTAATACATCTCCAATAAATTGGACCTATTACCTACAGAATTCTAATTTCTTCTCTACATGTTTTTAATGACATCCCCTTTGCGGTGAGTTTGTCACAAAGTATTTTGAGTTTGCTTTGTCCAGGAATGACACTCTCATAAATTTAGGTTATTTATTGGCACCTGTGGTTCCATGAGGAACCTTTAACATCCAAAAAGGTTATTTACAGTATAGTGGAAAAGGTCCTTCTAATTAAAAAATATATAAAATATACTCATCAGTAAGGGTCTGAACATTTCATCCATTATTAATCATTATTGATTAATAATAATTAACCAATATTATCATCCATTATTGTCATTAAGGACGTAGCATCTGATCACTTCTGTGTTTTCTTTGATGTATTGATCTCTTCTACCACTGAAACTAGATCTGTGTCTGTCACAAAAAGAGATGCATAAATGAGAACACTAGTGTGCTATTTATGAAGGCTATAACTGCAGACTGATGATTTTTTTTCTTGATTCATTTAACTCAAATTTATTAAGACTTTTATTGATGTCAGTCAGGATAAAGACTGGCAAACAAAAAGCACCTCGGAGAAACTCAACAGCAGTACAGAGTATGAAAAGAATGCAGAAAAGCATGTGGCGGAAGACGAAACTTGAAATTCACTATAACATCTATAAAGACAGCCTTCATGCTTTCAATGTGGAACTAGGCACAGCTAGACAGATCTTCTTCTCAAACCTTATAAACAGCAAGTTGAACAACACTCACACTCTTTTTGCTACTGTTGAGAGACTAATAAACCCCCAAGTCAGATTCTCAGAGAGGCGATCAGCACATCCTCACATTGCACAGAGGTCAGACATATCGACCACAATTTCAGAAAGCAGTTACTATGTCTGATTTCAAAGCAATTGATGGCAAAATTTCAGAAGAAACCGTACAGCACCTTAAAATGTCAACCTGCTGCCTTGACACACTTCCTACATTTTTTTTTCAAAAGTGTGTTTAACTGTTTAGAAGTTGATCTCTTAGAAGTGGAAAATGCATCATTTATTAATAAATGTTATTAACATTAAAGATAATAAATGATATTCTCTTAAATACTGACTCTGGCAAAATATCAGTTCTGCATTTGACACTGTTGATCACAACATACTTAGACTGGAAAACTGGGTCAGGTTTTCTGGGATGGTCCTCAAATGGTTCAGGTCATAGAAGGGAAAGGTTATTATAGGTGACCATAAGTTTAAGTGGATGTCCATGACATACGGAGTCCCTCAAGGCTCAATTCTTGCACCACTCTTAATTGTTCAACCTGTATATGCTCCCACTGAGTCAAATAATGAGAAAGAACAAGATTGCATATCACAGCTATGCAGATGAGACCCAGATTTACCTAGCCTTATCTAGCCTAGCCTTGACTCCCTCTGCCAATGCATTGATGAAATCAACAGTTGGATGTGCCAAAACTTTCTTCAGTTAATCAAAGAGAACATGGAAGTCATTGCATTTGCAAACAAAGATGAAGTTCTCAAGGTGAATGTATACCTTGACTCTAGAAATCAAGTCAGGAATCTTGGTGACTTTAGTTTCAGTACATTGTAAAACTTTTCACTGTAGATTTGCAGTAATTAACTGGCAGCAGCTTCACCTTCAAAGTACTGTATATTTTTAGTATTTTGCTGTATTTGAAATTTCAGTGTAAAAATAGTCCTGTACATTAACGGTAAAATACTGACAGCACATTTGTCTGTAGTTTACTGTTAATTTTACATTTATTTACTTACTTTACACTATGTTACTGTAATGCACTAAAAAAAACTACATTTATGTTTTTCATTTCGTTTGTAGAATTCGGCCAACTGCAATTTATGTTTATAAACGAATGTGAACTTATTTGAGTCAACTAAAAAAAGATTATTTCTTAAAATAAAATGAACTGAATTATGCAAAATCATAGAAACAAATTTAACTCAAATCTCTTGCAGATAACTGCTTACTAACAACAGCATATATGCGTGTCCTTATAGAATTAGCAAAGATATCATCACTGTTGCACCACTCTTAATTGTTCAACCTGTATATGCTCCCACTGAGTCAAATAATGAGAAAGAACAAGATTGCATATCACAGCTATGCAGATGAGACCCAGATTTACCTAGCCTTATCTAGCCTAGCCTTGACTCCCTCTGCCAATGCATTGATGAAATCAACAGTTGGATGTGCCAAAACTTTCTTCAGTTAATCAAAGAGAACATGGAAGTCATTGCATTTGCAAACAAAGATGAAGTTCTCAAGGTGAATGTATACCTTGACTCTAGAAATCAAGTCAGGAATCTTGGTGACTTTAGTTTCAGTACATTGTAAAACTTTTCACTGTAGATTTGCAGTAATTAACTGGCAGCAGCTTCACCTTCAAAGTACTGTATATTTTTAGTATTTTACTGTATTTGAAATCTCAGTGTAAAAATAGTCCTGTACATTAACGGTAAAATATTGACAGCACATTTGTCTGTAGTTTACTGTTAATTTTACATTTATTTACTTACTTTACACTATGTTACTGTAATGCACTAAAAAAAACTACATTTATGTTTTTCATTTCGTTTGTAGAAACCGGCCAACTGCCATTTATGTTTATAAACGAATGTGAACTTATTTGAGTCAACTAAAAAAAGATTATTTCTTAAAATAAAATGAATTATGCAAAATCATAGAAACAAATTTAACTCAAATCTCTTGCAGATAACTGCTTACTAACAACAGCATATATGCGTGTCCTTATAGAATTAGCAAAGATATCATCACTGCATCAGCAACTTCACAGTTACTGCTTTTAAATAAAGCAACATGCAGCAACACATCAATGTTTCTCTGCTCATCTTGACTTAAACGCAGATTCTACTCTTCAGCACGATGGTAACCCACAAAACTCAGACAACAGAAACCCTTTAAATCCCAACAGAACAGAACATGAAACACTAACAGATCGCCCCTATCTCATTATGTGTGAAAACACATGAAATAACACTTCATTTCAGCATTTTCTCTCCTTTAATTTAGTTCACATGTGACTCAATGTGGCTTTGACAATATATTACTGTTTTTCCACAGTTTGCTTGCCATAACTTAATTTACAGTTTATTACTGTTTTACAGTGTAGTCATATCAAAGCGATAACTAAATCAGCATACTATAATCTCAAAAACATTGCAAGAATTAGATTTTTCATTTCGTTTGTAGAAACCGGCCAACTGCCATTTATGTTTATAAACGAATGTGAACTTATTTGAGTCAACTAAAAAAAGATTATTTCTTAAAATAAAATGAACTGAATTATGCAAAATCATAGAAACAAATTTAACTCAAATCTCTTGCAGATAACTGCTTACTAACAACAGCATATATGCGTGTCCTTATAGAATTAGCAAAGATATCATCACTGCATCAGCAACTTCACAGTTACTGCTTTTAAATAAAGCAACATGCAGCAACACATCAATGTTTCTCTGCTCATCTTGACTTAAACGCAGATTCTACTCTTCAGCACGATGGTAACCCACAAAACTCAGACAACAGAAACCCTTTAAATCCCAACAGAACAGAACATGAAACACTAACAGATCGCCCCTATCTCATTATGTGTGAAAACACATGAAATAACACTTCATTTCAGCATTTTCTCTCCTTTAATTTAGTTCACATGTGACTCAATGTGGCTTTGACAATATATTACTGTTTTTCCACAGTTTGCTTGCCATAACTTAATTTACAGTTTATTACTGTTAAAATACATTTTGCTGAAGTGTCTTTTTATTTGACACCTTTAACCCCTTTAACCCCACTGCAAAATGCAAAATGTTCACACTACAAAGAGTAAAAGTGTTGCATTTAATTAGATCAAGTGATTAATTAAGTGATTTTTTTTACATCAAAGTTTTACAGTGTAGTCATATCAAAGCGATAACTAAATCAGCATACTATCATCTCAAAAACATTGCAAGAATTAGATGTTTTTTTTGCAGCCAAGACTTGTTCATGGCTTTATCACCAGCAGGGTGGACTATTGTAATGGTCTCCTCACCGGCCTTCACAAGAAGACCAGCTCATCCAGAACACTGCTGCCAGGATTCTGACTAGAACCAGAAAATCTGAGCACACCACACCAGTCCTCAGGTCCTTACACTGGCTTCCAGTTTCATTTAGGATTGATTTTAAAGTATTATTACTCGTTTACAGTGTTGGGCAAGTTACTCTGAAAATGTAATATATATATATAATAAAAATATAAATAATTCCAAATACAGATAAATTTGTAGAGTTGAGATTGTTGTTTTGTTCTATGGTTATTGTTAGGTTCTTATTTATTTATTTATTTATTTAGAAGTTTTTTATTTGTTAAATTCACCATGAAATCAAAACTGACAATTGTTGTTTTTTAACAACAATACTGGAATACTGCAGTTTTTATTATAAATAAATTCTGTGCACTTTTGTTTTTCATTTGAGTGGTCGTTTCACTCAGATATACATCACAGCAGGAGAGAAAAGACTATTTATGCCGACTTTAGCTCCTTGTGCCCTTGTGTTCTCCCTGTGTTTGTCCTACAATATTTTATGTAACAGACTTTTCTGAGTTCTCCTGTTGATAATTTTTAAACTATTTTTTTTGTCTTGCATGTTTCTGGAATCTTGTTTAAAACCTAAAACTATGCTTGGGTTCTTTATCTCTGCGTTTGAGTCACATTTGCTAGAGGAGGAGACTGCAGACAGAAGAGAGCATACGTGATCCTCAGCAGATATCCCTTATGCCAACCCAACAACACTGAATTGCTGAGTCGTAATTGGAGAAAATGTACGGTCAGTTGCTTCACAGATGGAGTGAGAACCCAAGTACTGACTAACAGGCCTCATCTTCAATTAAATATCTTTACCACACAAAGTTAAAGAGTTCTGTAGAGACACTTGGACCAAATATGCAAAACGTACATAAAATTGGCCCTCTTTAATGCTGCTGAACTGAATGTATGAAGCACAGTGTTTGGTGAAATATCCACAACACTGCACTGAAGTAAGCGCTCACAGTTGGTCTGTCATTAAAATGCTTGTTAAAGCTGAATTCACTTCTATAGTAGGAGGGTCCTGGCACATTTTCTTTCAGAATTGGCTGGCAGAAAGAATAAGTAAAAACTTGGTAGCATTTTTTCAAAATGATAATAATGTAAACACCCGAGTGAGAACCCAAGTACTGACTAACAGGCCTCATCTTCAATTAAATATCTTTACCACACAAAGTTAAAGAGTTCTGTAGAGACACTTGGACCAAATATGCAAAACGTACATAAAATTGGCCCTCTTTAATGCTGCTGAACTGAATGTATGAAGCACAGTGTTTGGTGAAATATCCACAACACTGCACTGAAGTAAGCGCTCACAGTTGGTCTGTCATTAAAATGCTTGTTAAAGCTGAATTCACTTCTATAGTAGGAGGGTCCTGGCACATTTTCTTTCAGAATTGGCTGGCAGAAAGAATAAGTAAAAACTTGGTAGCATTTTTTCAAAATGATAATAATGTAAACACCCTTTCATCATGCAGAGGTGTATAATAAAAAAAATTCCATAAATATTAAAAATGTCATTCAATAACCAGTGAAGAACCCAATATCTGAACCCAATGCTGCTTTGCTGCCTCAGGGTCTGGACACTTTGCTATCACTAAAGGAACAATAAATTCAGAAGTGTATCAAGATATTTTACAGGAGAATGTAAGGATAGCAATGCATGACTTTAAACTTTATAGAGGTTGAGTGATGCAACAAGACAATGACACAAATCACACAGGCAAATCAACTAAAGAATGGCTGAAAAAGAAAAGAAAATGTTTTCCTGAGTCCTGACTTGAAGACAATTGAGATGTTGTAGCATAACCTAAAAAGGGCTGTGCTATCAAGAGAGACCATAAAGAAATATTGAAGAACTGATACAGATTTGTGGGGAGAGGTGGTCCAAAATTAGTCAAGTCTTATAAGCTTGGTTACTAAATTCAAGGTCTCACTTACTTTCATGCAAAGGATTATATTATAGATATTATAGATAAATATTATTATAGATATTTTCAAAGGGTTCACACACTTTTTCCTCCCACTGTATGTTGAGGAAACGAATCCTGTCTAAATAGGGCTTTAACTGCTTATTTTGCTATAACAGTCTTAAGTATGCTTAGTGACTTTTGTTCACTGATTCGTTCAGTGACTCATCTGTAGCTGTGCTTTACAAGGTGGTGACCAGTGACTTTTTGTCTATTATGGGTGAGTCATTGAATTACTCACTCAACAGATTACCAAATATTACTAGGCATAACAGACAAAGTGTTTCAAGCATGCCAAATAGCTCCCCCAGTCAGTCTCAGGATGCAGACTCTATACTTCAAACTCTTTAAATTTACACTTAATTACTATCCAGATTAAAAGAAGTCAAAAGCAGCTGGCTCTCTCATATTAATAAGTGAAACATGTGGTATCTTCCCCTGCAAAGGGTGGAGGGGTGAAAGGTGGAATATCACAGAGGACATCCAACAGAGTCATTAGTCTGATCCATCTTCTACTGCATGCCTGGCAGATGCAAACTACATGTCCTCTTTCCGTCCTCAGCTCATACAATGGATAAACATTAATCTTCTAGTATTCACTGAACTGACTCATCAGGACTGCTCACTTGGCTGTTAACAGATTTCCGTTTCTGGTTCTGTAGTTGTGTACCTCTTGTTTGTTTTAGGAAAGTGAGCATTGAGTACTGTTTGTTCCATTTCTGTGAACTCTTCCACATCAAATTATTATTTTGCATTCATTGCACTATGGTAATCAATTCTATACAGCCTGCTTTTTCCACAGTGTTCCATGTTTGGAGATGCAGAATTTAGTTTAGTACTTTACATCTGGTCAGGAACAGATAATGCTGGTTCGCAATGACCCAGGCTGTCATACAGCATTTAAAAGATAGTCCACCCAAAAATGAAAATTCTCTCATCATTTACTCACCTTCATGCTGTCCCAGATGTATGACTTTCTTTCTTTAGATGAACACAAAGATATAAAAAAAATAATAAAAAAAAGCATATATATATATATATATATAGTCCAAATGATAAGAGAATTTTCATTTTGGGGTGGACTATCCCTTTAAGTGGCCATGTTTTTTGTGACTAGTCTACAACACTATAAAATAAACACAATAACATAATAAAATACAATAAAACACAATAAAATGATTTACAACCACCAAAGAGTTATAGCACCCTCATGGTGATCTTTGCTAGTTTTTCTTAAAGGGGTCAAAGACATCTCAGTTCATCGCAATCTCACAAATCTCTGTTATTATAACACAATAAATATATGCATAATGAATCTTTCATAATGTCTACAATTCATGTGTTATAATGAGAGGATTCGTGAGCACGCAGACTTCAGCACTGCATTGCTCAACGCTGCAAACACGTGTTATAGCCATAGACTGTATAAAAACAGATAATAAAAAAAAGCATATATATATATATATATATATAGTCCAAATGATAAGAGAATTTTCATTTTGGGGTGGACTATCCCTTTAAGTGGCCATGTTTTTTGTGACTAGTCTACAACACTATAAAATAAACACAATAACATAATAAAATACAATAAAACACAATAAAATGATTTACAACCACCAAAGAGTTATAGCACCCTCATGGTGATCTTTGCTAGTTTTTCTTAAAGGGGTCATATGATGCTATTTTATATTAGTTCATGTTGCTTTTGTCCAATAGACGAATAACAGTTTATTTGTTTTAGATATTTTATGTTTAGATATGTCTATTTTTCTATATCCGCCTTCGGTTATTTATGTATCCCAACTAGTTCCCCTGCAAATTGAGCTCATCTGTTTCATTGGTCCAGTATGTGGGAGGAGCTCAGAGAGCACTTTCAGCACTGCATTGCTCAACGCTGCAAACACGTGTTATAGCCATAGACTGTATAAAAACAGGTTATAGCCTAAATAGAAACTCTGCATACGCTTGCATCTGTTAATCGTTTATATTTTATATTAGTTCATGTTGCTTTTGTCCAATAGACGAATAACAATTTATTTGTTTTAGATATTTTATGTTTAGATATTTCTATTTTGTCTATTTTTCTATATCCGCCTTCGGTTATTTATGTATCCTAAGTAGTTCCCCTGCAAATTGAGCTCATCTGTTTCATTGGTCCAGTATGTGGGAGGAGCTCAGAGAGCACTTTGCAGAGGATGCAGGATATGACACCCGTCCAGACATGATGAAGGAGACTTAACCGATGCGAAAGATTCATCATACAACATACATACGCAATATATGGTTATGAAGTTTGTTTCTCTCTCTCTCTCTTGCGTTCTGTCTTTTGCTACAAGTGCGCCATCAGAGATGCCCGCCCGCCTCCGCTCCTCTGCCCATCACTGACTGACGTTATTGCAGACGCTTCCCGGAATGAACAGCAGAATCATCATTCCGTTCCCAGACAGATCCAAGTGGACTCCGAGGAAACTGTAGGCTAGAGCTCGGCTTCGTCATGGCCAGATCCGCGAACAGAAGCGGTAAGGACGGAGACTCAAGGGTATCTGCTCCCGCGGAGAGAGGTGAGATCAGGGAACTGTCCCTGGAGGAGGTGCTGAAGTCTTACGAGCAGCCCATCAACGAGGAGCAGGCTTGGGCAGTGTGTTTTCAGTGCTGCAGAGAGCTGAGAGCGCCGCGCCCGCACACGCAGCCTGGCGAAGAGTTTCTGATCCGAGATCCGTCATCAATAATCCTGCACAGGGACGGGAGAGTCACGGCACATCTGGACAGCAGCGGTAAGGACTCCACATTCATTTAACGAAACTTCTTCAACAGGCTCAAGAAGAAATCGGGTTTAGGAGTTTCTTTCGTCCCGGCATATTTAATTTGACACGCATCCCATTTGTATTCTATCTCTAAATCTATGGTAGCCTAGATGCACGTCCTCCAATGAGATATGACTAATAAAAATGCCGCATTTTTAAAATAAGTCAGGCATTTGATATTTATCCAACACCGAGGCAGCACTTAAATGCATGCGTGATGAGCGTATTTGTTTTAATTCCCATCTAGTCCAGTGAGCAATGGCGTTGTTAAGTTTATATTTTTGATTCCTGAAGCATTTTCTTCAGCTTTGATGCATTTGATGCCGAAGCTTTTGTGTTCTTTGTAAACACTGTTTTTGAATTTGATTTGTGATACAATGTGTTAAACAGAGGTAAAACTCGGCTGCCGTTGTCTAGAATATTTCTGCATTGGCCTGACGAAATGTATCTGCAGATGGCGCTGCAGTGTGTATTTGTAGGCCTAACCCTCACGCTATACTCTTTACAAAACATGCTGACACGTGCGTGGATTCACTGTTTTGGAAGTGAGGCAGAGGACAGACAAAGGATGCTCTAACGTTTGCCTTTTACATTGTATTTTAGTAGGATTTTTTAATGACGACATAGATATGAGAAATAATTTCACACGAGCACAACTACATTTGCAGTTCAGATCTCTGAACAATTTGTTTGGAAAAGATTAAGTACAATTTTCTACAGTTTGCACAATAACTAAACGCACATGGCTTCCCGATCAAAACAGCTGATTCTCAGTGAAATCGTCATACTCTTCACTTTTAAACTTTCTGTCATTGTGTGAGCCATCACATGCAAAATGATCCAAAATCTCTCAGAAATGCATGTATATTCAACAAATTTTTATGACTTGGAATGTTTATGATACGTCAGCTAAATTGGCAAATGCACTGCCATAGAAATGAAATAGGAATCACAATTTTACAAATCCACCAGTCAAGCTTGGAACTCCAAAGAGAAAGGAAAAAATGAAATTGCATCATATGACCCCTTTAAAGGACACCTATTATGCCCATTTTTACAAGCTGTAATATAAGTCTCATGTGTCCCCAGAATGTGTTTGTGAAGTTTCAGCTCAAAATAGCCCACAGATCATTTATTATATCATTTTGAAAATGCCTATTTTGAGTGGAAGCAGAAACACGCTGTTTTCGTGCATGTCTCTTTAAATGCAAATGAGCTTTTCCAGAATAGGGCGGAGCCTTTACAGCTCATACCTCAAATACTCTGCCAAAAAACATCTGTTTGGTTTTGATTATCATGTCTATTGCGCTGAAATTTTGTGTTTTAAAGCCATATCAGATTTGGTTTCTTATATAGTGTTTTCTGAGCGCACACATCCGAAGCACGCGCACAGAAAGCGGCATGTGAGTATTAAACTAAGTTCTCTTTCATGTCTTATTGAGCTTAAACGGTCAAATACACACACGGTTATGTTAAAAAACACATTACAAAAACACAGTTTGTCATGTCTTTGAAGGTAAACAGCTGGGGAAAAAAATCATGTTTATAGTAGATGTGTGTATTAAGTGACAGCAGCATAATATACACCTATACTGCTGTCTATGCTGTTAATATGACAAGGAATCACAATTTTACAAATCCACCAGTCAAGCTTGGAATATATTTATGGATCTTGCCTGAATGTCATTTAGACTTTTTATAGTTTTTATAAGTTTCATTAACTTTACCTACTGTTGAAATCTGCATTTAAAAGGCTCAGTATGATAAACAATAGCATTCAGTTAGACAAAACATATCAATGTATAATTGTAGCAAATAACTGATTTGACCAGTGCAGT
>NW_015630355.1:170050-177761 GCF_001515625.1 Sinocyclocheilus rhinocerous | reverse complement strand
TTGAATGCTGCTTTTAAATGCTCTAGCGTGAAGATAAACATGGCGGATTGTGTGCGGCTCACTCAGGGCGGGGCCTAAACAATGTGACGTCACATTGCTCAGAGAATCAAAACGGCATGTCTAATGAGACTGATTTGGTTTAATGGGGATTAAAAAATAATTAGTGGGTGGATGTTTATCATTGTAGGGTGGTTGTATTCACACACTGCCAACACACGTTTATGCCCAAACACCATGAAAGTGGATTTTGCATAACAGGTGCCCTTTAAGGTTTAGTTTCTTCACAGAGACATTCTACAATTCTAGAGGCATTTAAGAGTATCTTTAGCCAGGTGTTCCACATCTGAGGCTTTTCAAAGGCATTATATCAAACAGTCGTGTCTAAAACCCCATTCAGATTGGCCAGTTTTGTTAAAGCTAATTTTTTATAAATTTTTTGGTGCAATATATTTTGGACTGTCAGTGGTGGTGGGGACAAGTTCACTTCAAGGGTGTCTGACTGGAGAGCATTCTCTCTGCTATTCTTTAAAGTTTAATGATCCTGACATATTTCTACACCTCACACCCTTAAAGTACTTGGAATTGCATATTGAGAGGCCTGCATGGCAGTTTTATTGGCTGTAAAAGCCTTCCTAGAAATAACAAGCCTAAATATTCAGTATGTTCATCTCAGAGCAGCCTCATCCCATTTTTCTAACAGTTTTTTACTAAATGTGATTCTTTAAAAATTATATTTTTTTGTTCAGGCTGCTAAGAAAGAGTCAA
The DNA here is from genome assembly GCF_001515625.1 of Sinocyclocheilus rhinocerous. Taxonomy (NCBI): domain Eukaryota; kingdom Metazoa; phylum Chordata; class Actinopteri; order Cypriniformes; family Cyprinidae; genus Sinocyclocheilus; species Sinocyclocheilus rhinocerous. The sequence continues at coordinate 176,996 of NW_015630355.1, read as the reverse complement.
GTTAATATGCATAGCTTGCACAAATTTTTAGCTTACATAGTTCAGTGAAAGCAATTTGATATGTAAGTAAAATGTGGCAAAGCAAGCAAAAACCTTTGACATCTTTAGCATTTCTTGTATTTTCATTCACCTGATTGGTTCTAACACTAGTACAGTGTAATTACATCAGTTGGGTTAGAAAGAAAAGAAAGAAAAGTCTAGAAATATACAGTAAGTGTCACTTTTCTGTTGCTTATTTTGTTTTTGTTTTTCTAGATGACTGTACTCCAAACCATATTTCTGCTGCTGATGGAAAGGTAATGATGTAATGAGACTATTGGTACATTTTTGCACTCTCAATCCCCTAACACACCCCATTTCTTCATCATACGTGTGTGCAGCTGGTTCAGTCCATGGGTGTGGCGATCTACCGTGCTTTGGACTGGGGCCTGGATGACAGCGAGGAGCGGGAACTGAGCCCTCAGCTCGAGCAGCTCATTGAGTTTATGGTCGGTGGTCAGGACAGCAGCAAAAGCAAACACTGCGGCAGTAATGCAGCTAACGACGAAGGCTACAGTGGCCAAGATGAGGATGAAGAAGAAGAGGAAGAAGGCACAGTGCATGACATTCATACTATTCATCAGGTGATTGCGCTTTGTGCCCGCAGACTGGCAAATCCAGCGCTGGCTCCCGAGCACTACCAGGCCGTGTGTCGTGCGCTTTTTCTGGAGACCCTTGAGCTGCGGACCTTCCTCAGCAGGATAAGAGACGCCAAAGAGGTGAGGAACCAACTTCCTTGTTGATGAAGGCATCTTTAATAAAACATGAAACACTGAAATTAAAGAAACTAGAAAAAAACCCACTCAAAATTACGGAAGGAAGATTATCAATTATAAGTGGCCCAGATCAGTAGTTCTCAACTGGGGGGGTCACAACCCAAAAATGGATTATAGGTCATTTATTCTAATCGTGAACAGCAGAGAAAAAAAATGCCAAATGCAATTAATAAAATGCAACTAAACATACATGCAACAATGCATATTAAGCATAGCAAAATAAACAGACTGGTTCCCTTAACGTTTGTTTTTTTGTCTTTTGTCTATTCAAATTAGATGCATGGCAGCAGGTACATGTAGCATGAGATGCCCTCATTTTCCAAAATAATGAAAAAAAAAAATAGAATAGAGAAATATAACCAAGGCTTAAATACAAGTTCACTTGGAATGAAGGTAACATGGAGAATGTTACACACAGGATTAGAGGATAGGATGTCCATGGTTGTTGTTGGAATAGGTCTGGTGTTCGGTCAGCAAACAGGAGGATCGGCACAGGTATATGTCATTAACTTAAACAGACTTTATTGGTAGAACCAGAAGACAAGTGGTGAAGCAGGTGAGTGATTGTTCAGAATGCAATAGTCTTAACTTTCCTTGTATTGCAGGTGAGGAGAGGATCAGCGCCGGATCACAGAAGATGGAAGCAGATGATGACTGAGAGAGAATCGTAGCAGGTAAGTACCATAGGTAGGTAGCTAGTTACAGTTTTTTCTGAATTGCTAAAACACATTTCTTGAAAAGTCAAAAGGAGCTTGCTATGACTTGGCTGAACAGTTATGAACAGTAACTGAATGTCTCTCTTGCAGATACAGGAACGAACACATGGAGGGCAGGTAACAGATGACTGAAGACAGGCTCCTGGACCATAGGCGAGTATACAGGTGAGTAGCAGGTAAGGTCTCTGTTAGTGTAGGAACGACGAGACCGGGCCAGTTCTTCCACCCTAACGTGGTTGTCTTGCAATTCTACACAAGATTCTCTTCCACTCTTCTTTTGCTGTTCTTTTTCCAACTGATTATGGTGGCCACAGAGAATCCGCTCAAATTAGGTTGAACTCTTTGTCCTGTCTCTGTCATTCCATGCACAAGAACATGGTCTATCACAGTAGCTCTGATTTAATCTGAAACGACTGTTCTTGGTCTTGCTCTTCCTCATCCTTCTCCACCTCATATACTCACTCTTCCATACCTCTCAGATTGATGGATGCACCCATGCCATCTGTGCACTTTGAACTGGCTTATATTTGGTACATTCACATATTTAGAAACAAGTGTGAACGGTTTTTAATTATTGTGTGTAAATGATGACAACCGTGTTGCAGTTGTACTTTTGCTTTCTTGTGTTTAGGGTTTTGCTTCACAAGTTTATCACAGTGCAAATTGCGTTTTACTGAGTGAGAATATGTTTAGAGTTTTGCAAAAAAGAGTGAATGAGCTCTGCAAACAGTGTCTAAACTGCCTGAACTCCGGATCACAGAAGATGGAAGCAGATGATGACTGAGAGAGAATCGTAGCAGGTAAGTACCATAGGTAGGTAGCTAGTTACAGTTTTTTCTGAATTGCTAAAACACATTTCTTGAAACCATCACTCATTTTCTCAAAACCTTAAACACAAATTCAAACCTTCAAACTAAATTCACAGAAACCCTGACTTCAAAATCAAACGATCGCTTCAAAACCATTTCACCTGTACTCAAAATCAAACAAAGCTTTCAGATCATACACACATTAGTCAATAATATACACACTACAGATAATTCATTAGACACTACATCAAAAACGGGAGAACACAGTTTCCAGTGCATATTCTGTTAAATAAAAAAAAACTTTTTATTGTATTTAGTAAATATTTTTCAATAAAACACACACACACACAAAAGAAATCACACCTAAGTTTGGTGAATATATATCTCAGAGAATATACAAAAACACACACACACACACACACACACACACACACACAGTCACACAAAAGAAGAGGACAGAAAGGTAAGTGAAATACCGGTATAAAGTGTTTTATTGAACGGCTGACACAGGAAAGGAACGAAAATGAAGCAATGGTAAGTATGGCAGTCAAAAGGAGCTTGCTATGACTTGGCTGAACAGTTATGAACAGTAACTGAATGTCTCTCTTGCAGATACAGGAACGAACACATGGAGGGCAGGTAACAGATGACTGAAGACAGGCTCCTGGACCATAGGCGAGTATACAGGTGAGTAGCAGGTAAGGTCTCTGTTATTGTAGGAACGACGAGACCGGGCCAGTTCTTCCACCCTAACGTGGTTGTCTTGCAATTCTACACAAGATTCTCTTCCACTCTTCTTTTGCTGTTCTTTTTCCAACTGATTATGGTGGCCACAGAGAATCCGCTCAAATTAGGTTGAACTCTTTGTCCTGTCTCTGTCATTCCATGCACAAGAACATGGTCTATCACAGTAGCTCTGATTTAATCTGAAACGACTGTTCTTGGTCTTGCTCTTCCTCATCCTTCTCCACCTCATATACTCACTCTTCCATACCTCTCAGATTGATGGATGCACCCATGCCATCTGTGCACTTTGAACTGGCTTATATTTGGTACATTCACATATTTAGAAACAAGTGTGAACGGTTTTTAATTATTGTGTGTAAATGATGACAACCGTGTTGCAGTTGTACTTTTGCTTTCTTGTGTTTAGGGTTTTGCTTCACAAGTTTATCACAGTGCAAATTGCGTTTTACTGAGTGAGAATATGTTTAGAGTTTTGCAAAAAAGAGTGAATGAGCTCTGCAAACAGTGTCTAAACTGCCTGAACTTGTTTAAGGTTTTGCAGAAAGAGTGATTTATTTGACAAATTGGTTTAGTCTACTGAGAATTTGGTTCAGAGAATGGGGTTTAGTGTCTTAGCAAATGTGAAAAACTGTAAGTTGATGCACAGTAGTGGACAACAAAGGTGAGTAGTATTATCTCAGTGTAGGAAGTCTTAGTCACAAACCACATTGGTGAAAGCAGTCTTATGCAAAGACTAGCATAACAGAATATAACCAGGGCGGGAGGGCGTCCTGGAACTGTGTCAGTTGGCAGGCATGTGAATAGGAATCTACAGGCAGGTGAGGGAATCTCCAGGACAGCAACGGTAACCCAGGAAACCATGGCGGAGCAGGTAGCTCAGGAGACCACGGCGGAGTAGACGAGAAGGAAGACTCCTTCAGAAGAACAGGCAGAGTTGAGAACCACCACGGCAGATCCGGTGGAGCAGGAAGCCCGGGGAGGGCTGTCAAGATCGAGGACCACCAGGGCGGAGCTGGCAGGGCATGAGGTCCTCATGGTGGAACTGAGGATCTCAGGCAGACTATTTGGAATGCCGGCTAACAGCCAACAGGAGAGCTGGCTGACTTAAGGCCGATGGGAGGGTCGGCTGAGAGATGATGAGGGAACATGGAGTGGCCTCCATGACTACATAATGTCAAACAGGAACTTCGGGAATGACCTTCTTAGTCATATCTGGACAGACCGAAGACTTGGAAACGACCTCCATGGTCATCTCAGGACGGACAAAAGAGTGAGAAACGACCTCCACTTCAATAGGAGTAAGAGAGCAGTGTGTGGCCCAAACACACATTACGGCCATCGCCATAATAGGGAGAGTAAACAGTGGTAGAGGGGTCTCAGTGCATAGCTGAGATAACTCTCCATGGTATCATCGCTCCATGGTACTCTATAGGAAAGATTGAGAAATTCCTCAACAATCTTCAATTGGATGGCCATCTTGGAAAATGGAGAGGAGCAAATTCACAGGATTAGAGGATAGGATGTCTGTGACGAGTGGGGCGATGATACCAGGCCTGGTCCTCTCTCCTCCGACACTGTCGTCACTCCTCCCTTTTATCCTTCCGGAGCTCCTCCGTGAGACTCGAGACCGGTGAGTGGTGCAGGTGTCGCTCATTATCAATCACTCCACCGGCCTCGCTCCGTTCCCACAGCTCTCGGCCCCGCCCCACTCGTCACAATGTCCATGGTTGTTGTTGGAATAGGTCTGGTCTTCTGTCAGCAAACAGGAGGATCGACACAGGTAAATGTCATTAACTCAAACAGACTTTATTGGTAGAACCAGAAGACAAGCGGTGAAGCAGGTGAGTGATTGTTCAGAATGCAATAGTCCAACATAAACTTGATAATAACAGTCTTAACTTTCCTTGTATTGCAGGTGAGGAGAGGATCAGCACCGGATCACAGAAGATGGAAGCAGATGATGACTGAGAGAGATTCGTAGCAGGTAAGTACCATAGGTAGGTAGATAGGTAGCTAGTTAAGTTGATGCACAGTACTGGACAACAAAGGTAAGTAGTATTATCTCAATGAAGGAAGTCTTAGGCTGTGTTTACACTTGGCATTAACATGCGATCACCGTGATCTGATCAAGCAGATCGGATCATCAGTCAATCAAGACACGGCGCGTTTACACTTGGCAATATCAGCTGACTTCTCGATCTGAATAACCGATCGGATCTGTCTTTCCCGCACAATATTTAAATAAGTCTGCGGTGCAAAGTCGACCTGAAGTGGTGGGTTTTCTTTTGAAAACTATTTTCAGTCGCGGGACATCTTACAAATTAAAATAATGTAGGAGTCTCATTAGCGCTCTGTTCTTCCGACAGATCGGGAGAGAGGGGCGGCGTTTTGTGTGATGTCGACCTGCGAATGCAGACACGATGGCTGGATTGCGTTTACATTACACTGAGATCCGGAGGAGTTATATGAAACGTAGTTTGCGGACCAGTGTTGCCAAATCCGCGATTGCCACTGGTTGTTTTTTATGTTAGCAGGTTGAAGCGACCCCAATATCTGATATTTAGGCCCTGGAATGTGAATTGTACCAGGAGAACCCCGCCAAATTTTTTTTTTTTTTTTACAATAAATCAGTGTTCCTCAACTGTGGTAAAAAAGAGGGCTTGCCAATAGTGAGAAAGGTTTTTAGAGGCAAAATAATTTATTAGATTTTAATGAAATATTATGAACTGGAATAACGTGCATCGTTTTACTGGGGGACCCCCTCGAAAGCAATTGGGCTATTTTCAGGCTAGTTTTGAGTAGCAATTGGGCGGGTTTTGTAGCGAAAACCTGGCAACCCTGCACCAGACTTCGTCCTATTGTGAAATCATGCAGTGTGTAACCTCCTGTTGTCGCTCCAATTTAAGGGGGTCTGAATACTTTCCGTACCCACTGTATATCAAGAAAGTAAAATGTGTCATTTTTCTATTTCATGTCGACTTTTGCCTGCATCTCATTAGCACAACTCTGGAAAAGTATACTATAAACATATATATTTTATTCTAAACATTGATGTATTTAAATGTATTCAAATTTATGGAGCCAGAAATATGACAAAATGATTTGAATTTGACTTGTAAATCTGAATTATAGTGTCGTTGAACAAAACTGAATATTACATGGCATTTTATAGTTTTGAATTTTATATTTTTTTAATGATTAAGTTTAATTACTTTGAATAATTTAATTATATTTGTGCAAACATACCAGACATAGGTCAAAACATTGACAAATTTGGCTGAATTATAAAAGCCAGAAGTGGTACTAAATAAAGAGCTGTTTGGGAGCCGAAAGAGCCGGTTCTTTTTGCTGAGCTGAGCCAAATGATCCGGATCCCTAAAAAGAGCCGGAATTCCCATCACTATCTTAGCCAGTTAGGGGAAAAAGTCCCACTTTTATGTTGCGTAAAACACCATATTACTGTACATAGTTTGTGTGAGAATTTAAGATTCTGATCTGATAAGTATCTGATATTTTCCTGTAGATGCTGAAGAAGATCAGGACGGAGGAACCGCAGGAGGACAATTCCACCACTGAGCTTGACGCTCTTCAACACACTGACTGGGTAAAAGACGTGCTTATTAGAGCTGTAGTTGACATTGTAGTTTCAATTACTCATATTTGTCTTTGTGATGTCCAGCTGTATAAGCGGATGTAATGATGGAGATGTGTGTTTGGTGACTCAGGCTCGTCTGTGGGTGCAGCTGATGAAGGAGTTGAGGCAGGGAGTGAAGCTCAAGAAGGTGGAGGAGCAGCCCTTTAACCCTCTGCCCACAGAGTTCAGCCTCACGCCCTTTGAGATGCTCATGCAAGACATTCG
>NW_015630355.1:130241-169348 GCF_001515625.1 Sinocyclocheilus rhinocerous | reverse complement strand
CGCACGCGGGTTCTCACGTTATTTCCTTATCACTTCTCCCGTGTGTTTTGTTGTGAAATGTAGTTTGAGGACCAGACAGAGTTGACGGCGATTCTTCCTATTGTGAAATCATGCAGTGTGTAACCTCCTGTCGTCGCTCCATCGTGCAGTGTGAACACAGCAGCAACTGAATGCTACCCCAGATAGTCGTTCAGTGTGAAACCAACAGTGATGCGACGTCTTTGAAAATCGTGCAGTGTGAACTCGGCATTAGTCACAAACCACATTGGTGAAAGCAGTTCTATGCAAAGACAAGACCAGACGATGTGTGTGTTTGATGCTGGCTTCTAAAAACCAACTGATGAGGCTAATGGTAGACAGGTGTGGTGATTGTGGAATGTGAGCAGGTGTGAGCCAGGAGGGGCTCTGGGAAACGTAGTGCACAGAAGTGACAGGCATGATTACTGGTGAGGTGACAGGCAAGTGACTGGTGATCCTGGTGATCCTGGCAGAGAACAGGAGAACATGATTTATGCAGACCAAAATGTGCAGTGAATTGTTGGCTAGTCTGAGCATGTAAACATCAAAATTCGAGAGCCATTTAGAAACCAATGATTTTATATAAATTTACATTGACAAATTTGGCTGAATTATAAAAGCCAGAAGTGGTACTAAATAAAGAGCTGTTTGGGAGCCGAAAGAGCCGGTTCTTTTTGCTGAGCTGAGCCAAATGATCCGGATCCCTAAAAAGAGCCGGAATTCCCATCACTATCTTAGCCAGTTAGGGGAAAAAGTCCCACTTTTATGTTGCGTAAAACACCATATTACTGTACATAGTTTGTGTGAGAATTTAAGATTCTGATCTGATAAGTATCTGATATTTTCCTGTAGATGCTGAAGAAGATCAGGACGGAGGAACCGCAGGAGGACAATTCCACCACTGAGCTTGACGCTCTTCAACACACTGACTGGGTAAAAGACGTGCTTATTAGAGCTGTAGTTGACATTGTAGTTTCAATTACTCATATTTGTCTTTGTGATGTCCAGCTGTATAAGCGGATGTAATGATGGAGATGTGTGTTTGGTGACTCAGGCTCGTCTGTGGGTGCAGCTGATGAAGGAGTTGAGGCAGGGAGTGAAGCTCAAGAAGGTGGAGGAGCAGCCCTTTAACCCTCTGCCCACAGAGTTCAGCCTCACGCCCTTTGAGATGCTCATGCAAGACATTCGCTCACGCAAATATAAACTACGCAAAGTTGTGGTGAGTGCACTTTAACTACACTCGTGCTGAAGACACTGAAATGGCACCGAGGTTGCTGTAGTAAGTACATTTTGAGTGGTTTATCCCCCACTTAATCTCATCTTAACCCGGTAAATCGACTATATGTGTGAGATTATGGCTTTGGAAAGGCTTTTCAGCTGATGCAGCATGACAGTGATTAGCCATTGTCTTTATATATGATAATAACTATAATATCATGCCTCTGTGCCTCTTTTTCTTCTGCAGGTAGATGGAAATATTCCCACGTGTGTGAAACGAAACGCTCATGAGCTGATCTTGGACTTTATCAGATCAAGACCCCCTCTTAAACCAGTTAGTTGCTCACAATATCTTATAACTAATCTGCAGTAACACCATGTCCTAACCAGACACAGCCCTATACACAATATGAATACAATCACTTTCATATACTGTAAATTTACCAGTCACAACCACAACAAGCAGCAGGATAGTTTGTTTGTTGCTGGGTTTCTGTATTTGCGGCGTTGCACTAACTCTGTCCATTGTGAAATCTCATACATCGTTCCACTCCACACAACACTTTCCACAATTCTATTCCATGCACTAAACCAACCAACTTTGAGATCATAACATTATAAACTGTGAACTGAATCAAAAAAAGTATATTGAAAATTTATAGTGAAATCTTGAGTACTTGAGGCAGTGAACGGCTTATACCATAAAGCATTGTGAATGAATGTGATTAAATAAAAAAAAGTTCCCTTAAGGCAAGTCATTTCACTCAGTGGCCATCTTTGAAACGCCTCTCGGGCATGCAAGTGCAGCTCCTATCTCTTTGAATGGGGAAACATCAAATTCTCCAAAACTGTTCACTAAGCTTACAATTAAATTTCATATTTGAAATCACCAATGAAATCTGACAACAACTGTCTCATAAATGTTGTTTCTTTTGCTCAAATAACGTTAAAAAAGCATGCACAGTCCTAAGTGCACGTCTCCAGAATGCTGACTGTTTCTATAGCAACCAGGACTTCTAACGGCAGCTACAGTGACACAATGACTTTACAGAATAGCAATTGGCTCTTTTATTCAGAAGGCGGGGCTTCCTTCAATAGAGTGGCCATACTGAGCATTGCATTTTTCCCCATTAAAAACTATACGCGAGACACATCTTGGGTATTCTATAGTCTTTGGTACAGTATGACTATGCTATTGACAAAATGTCATTATGACAAGTGTCCACATATATACAAATATGTAAAAGTAGTGAAGAGATAGTATAAGGACACTGATTCGATTATGTTAATCACTATTCTCCATGGGAATGGGTAATCACTGCTGAGTTCTTGTGCTGTGAATTCCGTTTTCATGGTAACAGTGACTTATCTGATTGGTTGATTACATTCAAACTGCTTCATTAGCATGACGTATTTTTGTACTTCTTGCCATAGCATAACGATGTTCGTCATTATCGGTAATTCTAGGAATCTTTAAATGTTAATTTGGTCCCATTTTATATACCATTTTATAAGTGTCTTTAACTACTATTTATATATTTAATAAGTATTTAATTACAGATGTGATTAAATGCATGTATCTAAAATGTAAGTACAGTGTAACAACGTGTATGTACAAGTACACTGCATCAAATGCTATTTTTTTTTACCTACTATGTATCACTAGCTGCTGCATTGCTTTAGTAAAATGATCCTAGATTCTCAAAAGAAGAGAAAGAAAGAGAGGTAAACCATCAGTGAATACAGTTTCTCCCAAAATGTGTATACTGTTTTGGTTTTAAGACTGTCCTGACGTCTGCAGGTGTCCGAACGCAGCCTGCCTCCTCCTCCCCAGCGGCAGCAGTCGCTCCATGATCGAGTCCTGGCTGAGATCAGACAAGATCACAAACTCAAACCTGTGGAGCCGTCCGGTTCAAAGAGATGTAGGTTAACCACATGCTGCAGCGAAACACTATGTTAAAAACAGTATCGTCCTCCATAACTTCTGTAGCTCTCTAGTTTTCTCGTTGTGTGTTAAATTACTCACAGCAATGTTTTGTCTCTCTTCAGCATTTGGCTCATTACCCTGTCTGGCACACACCTGCCAATGTGACATCAAATCAACTTCCTGCATTGACCTGTCAATCACAGGAGCAGGGTCCCGCCCATCGTCTCGCATACGTGTTCTTCTAAAAGCTCCAACACTGGCAGAAATGGAGGAGATGAATATATTTGAGGTGAGAGATTTCAGTGCAGTCAGAATTACTTCTGTGATCTTACTACTGCAGCAATGGTCTTGAAGATGATTTCCCAAATTTAAAGACTATAAGTTGACTTTAAAGGGGTCATATGATGCTGGTAAAAAGAACATTATTTTGGGTATTTGGTGTAAAGACATAATGGCCCTAAACATTGCTCAGAAAAAAAAAAAAAAAAAGTAACAAAGTGAGATGTGCTTTAAGAAGAGTTAACTGTGGTTAAATTACATTCAAGCTACTATTTTGACTAATATAGTTTGTACACTACAAATAATTAGCAAAAAAATAAAAAAAAGGCTAAAACATTGTTATGTATCAAATTATATTTTTCTGGCAAAACAACAGTCAACAGCTTGAACACATAAATTTACACTACTGTAAATACAACTAATAACACTTAAAAACAATGAATTGAAAACTCAGTAATAAAAACAGGATGTATTTCACTAAATATTTATTTCAAGTAAATGACAAGCTGGGATTTTTGCAAATGCTGTTGTGTGATGAAAGGAAAGCAATTCTGTTTTTGAATCAGTTAATTGAAATTAATCATTTGAACGAACCGATTTGCTAAAATGAACTGGTAGCTGCAAACAAAGCTGGGCAGATTATTTACAAATTGTAATCCATTACTGATTATAGATTACATGATTAAAACTGAAGTTAGTAAAGTAATCTAGGTTATTCATTTTAGGTAATGTAATCTGGGGTGGAGAGCTCTCCTACACCTCTGAAGAGAGATCGCTCCTTCTCTGAACACGACCTGGATGAGCTCAGAGGGGAAGTGATGTCATCCCTCTCAGAATCACCTCAGCACACAGGTGTCGGTCCCCTGAGAGGAGAGAGACCTCGATCACACACGCTGACAGGCGTTGGACCACCCCACATCTATCAAGGTCAGACCTGGACAAACACCTGTAAGACATAATGGACCTAAACACATTTTAGGTAATGTAATCTGACTACTTTTTAGATTACTTTTAGATTACTTTTTTTATCTAACTTGTTCTAAACTTACCATTAAACATACCATATTGATATAAAAAAGCAAACAGAAAGAAAATACATTCCATTTTTTTATATCAACGTCATAAAGTGCATTAAACATTACATTACAGCAGGGTTTACCAAACTGGGCTTAATGTAAGCAGTGTGAGTTGGTAAAAATTGCATATCAATGTGACCATTAAGCAACATCAAACTGTAAACATGCGAATGTGTTGTTAAATTATTGAAATATTAACTTTCTCAGAGATATTTCAAGTAAATATTTCATGTCCAAGGGGTTTGGCTGACAAAAAAAAATGTTCGCGATTCCCTGCATTACATGAACAAACATTAATAAACATGAAAACAACAATGACCAAAGTCTTCCAGGTTTGAAAAATGTTTGTTCAGACTTCCAGAATCAACATTTACTGGAGGTCACTGGATATGATGAAGACATAGTGTTTCACAGATATAAGTGAGTGAGTGAAGTGTCGTGTGGCCAAGTATGGTGACCCATACTCAGAATTTGTGCTCTGCATTTAACCCATCCAAGTGCACACACACACACACACAGTAGCGCACACACACCCACACAGTAGTGAACACACACACACAGTGAACACACACCCAGAGCAGTGGGCAGCCAATGCTGCGGCGCCCGGGGAGCAGTTGGGGTTCGGTTCTTGCTCAAGGGTCTCACCTCAGTCTGGTATTGAGGGTGGAAGAGAGTAGAGGTCAGCGCTGAAAAGTGTCGCAGAGAAAAATAAATAAATACGACATCTGTCATTTAAAATTATAGGCTAAGCAAAATATAAACAAAACCGAGTTGAACGTCCTTTAAGGACAACACATCCACACTTTGCTCCATCCTTATTCTGCTCTGTCATCGACAACCTGCCTGTTCTGTCTGAGGGCCGTATATTCACCACAGGTACAGCCTGCTCTGAGCATTGTTATGCATGTGCATAACAATGCTCTGAGCATTGTTATGCACATGCTGCGCACAGACCCCGCAAATAAAATGCGTGACGCAGAAAGCAAGTCAATAAGAATAAAGCGCAGATATGCTGTTCTGAATGGACGTCGGGAACGGGATATTGTTAGACCGACCGCTACCGCGTTTTATTCGGGAAATTAATCCCATGGCGCAAAAAATATGGTCGGGTCCCACGGGAATGCAGACCTCTAGAAGAGAGCACTAGTTATTCACTCCCCCCCTCGACAATCCCTGCTGGACCTGAGACTCGAAACCGCAACTTTGGCTTACAAGTCCAACTCTCTAACGATTAGGCCACGACTGCCCACTTATCACCAGTGTTTAGTAACTTTTATAATTATTTGTTTCAATACTGGTCTAATTGCTTGAGAGGTGCTTTTTTCACCCAAATTCAGAAGCATGGTTTGCAAATGTATTTACATGGCTATTCTATATTGTGAATATATTCAGAGCTAAATGCAATGACACACAGTGTAGAAAGGAAAATTTAAAAGAGAAAAAAGAATTGGGGAGATTCAATAAATTAAGAATGATTTACTACCGTTGTGTGAATAATGTGTAATCCACTGTAAAAAAAAAATTGCCAGGAATTTACAGGATTAAAGAGTGTTATTTTACAGTACATTACTGTAGTCAGAAATTTACTGTGAAATCAATGCATGCTGGGTCATTTTCTAACAAATGACTGTGAATGAACAGCAGAAGGATGCTAACATCACAGTAATTTATAATTTACTGCTCTCGTTTTTCTGTGAAGCCACATTATAAAGTTGTCTTTAACCACTTACTGTGCGCCCCTATTTTTGAGCATTTTCTGAAAAACGACATACCCAAATAAAAATGTCTGTAGCTCTTGAACCCTATGGTCTATATTTATAAATCTGGTATTGTTTGAAACTAGACACTTGAACCTTTGTTACTCTGGAGTCATAATAACTCAAAATGATCTTTCGTTTTGCCCCCTATTTTTTCGTTGTTTTGGATTAAAAAGTGGGATGCATTTTGAAGAGTGGACTCTTATCTTGAAATGTTGTGCTGGTGTTTCTTGGAATAGTCCGAGCTGAGCAGAACTATAGGCGATGAAACGTACGTACTGCGTTCACTTTGTACATGTTTTAATGGCCGGTCCTTCAGCATTTATGTTAACCCTTTCCTCTCTGGTGTATTGATTTAAAAAACAAGCGCAGAACATGGATCTTGAGTGTTTTAGCTTCCAAATGATATATAGTTTATGATAGTTGATTGAATATTGTTTTAAAACAAAGGTAATAAATAGCACAGACACGCCTAAACACGCCCTCGGCCGGTGCGGGTTATTAAAGTCCCCATTAAATCAAAATTTAAGTTTTTTGGGTGTTAGTATCAGTATGTTAGTCTTAAGGTTATCTATAAGGCAGTGTGCTCCAAAACAGTGACAAAATTCGCATTTAGAAGATATAAGGATTCAAAGCTTGCAGTTCGTCACTTCCGCCAAAACGGCTCAACGATTTTTTTTTTGACGATTTCAGGGGACCTTTAACTGCCACTGTGAGAAATTTAGTTGTTTACTACTGTAATTGTTTTGAAGTCACCATAATGGTGATTGGTGATCCCATTTGTTTGGGCTCTTTGACCTTGCATATTCATATTCAAATCAGATTTACAGTAGTCATGTCAGAAGTGTGACAAATGAAAACATTTGTTAAAATGGTGACGAGCTAGAATATGAAATAAGCTAATTGTCTGACTTTAAGATAGTCAAACTATTCTTAGCATGAACATGAAGTTTTTATTTTAGCATTAATTAAGCGTGAAGATTAATCAATAACTCATTTCATATTCATAACTGTTTGTGGATGGATCTTTTACAATAGTGAAGCAACTACTGAGACACGTCTTTGAAAGATGTGACATCAATACTCAACATACAAAACACAACAATGGTAACACTCAACAAATAAAAACACTTATAACATAAACCAACATTACAAAATAAACAAACAATACAAACTGCTAAAAGTGAACCAAAAACAAGTTCAATAGCACAAATAAAACCAACAAGAATAAAAAAAACTCTACAGCATGATCTATTCATGCTGCATTGCATGCTGTGGTGCCTTCAGAGTACATCTGCACTGTAGAAACACAGTATGACACTGTTTGTTTACAAGAAATTTCTGAGAGTGCAGTTAGATACAAGAGAAATCCCACTGTGAAAATACTGTGAAAGTAATGCAATTATTAACCTGGAATATACTTTAATTTCGCACTTAAATTTTTAACAGTGTCATGTAATCCATAAAATGTAACTGAACTCTGATTAAGAGCATTATAAAATGTAATGTACTCTAATTACGAGTACTTGATTTTTAGAGTCTGATTACGTAATCCAGATTACATGTAATCAGTTACTACCCCACACTGGCTGCAAAGCTACATTATGTTAACATTTAAGGTATTGTTACAGTTACGTAACGTTGCTAGTCACTCCTGAGGCCCAGCACATTCCCTGTGCTCGTGTTTTGTGTCATTACATTACAAATTGTGTCAAACTCCAATTCAAAATGCAATGCAATTATGGTTTGCATTTTCAGTTTTGATACAAGGGGTGACAATTACATTAGCATCTTCTTTTCAGTTTTCGCTTTCAGGTCAGCTACTGTCATGGCAGAGCAACAGTTTGAATAGAAATATGACTTATAACGACTATAGTTTAATTTGTGTCTGTGTTTGCATACTTGCATAAAGTGTTTTTTTTTTGCCCATAGCTTCTGCCTTAGACCATGAACAGCTGACAGTCTGTTCACTGACTGTCTAATGTGTATTACACATAAAACTTGATCTAGCAATCTCTTTGAGTCACGCTTTCCGTGTTGACACAGTGAGAACTTCTGAGAATGAAATCGTTATGGGATTTTCACAAGGTTAGTTAAACTTTGAAAGAAATTCACAGTTTTGTTTGAGGTAATTAACAAGTTATCCAAAAGCCAAACTTTATATTTTGCTTTGTTTTTTTGTGGAGTAGTAATCTTTACTTAATATATGAGGAACAAAGATTCTGATCACAAAGTCTATATAGTCAACATTTATTTTTTTGTGTTCTCAGTAAACCTGTTCACAAAGACTGACAGATAATCACACTCTTAAATGCAAACAGATGCAAAAGAAAACACATAAAAACAGACCTGTGGTATCTATACTTGTTAGCCAGACTATGTCTTGGTAGGTGGTTCTTGGCCATATCGGGCAGCAAGTGTTGTCCAGCGTTTTTGGACTTTGGCAAGTGCCTTGTGTTGTCCTATGTAATGTTGAGTGCCTTTGAATGGTCTTGTCTAGGTGTTCTGTGGTCATCCTCATTAGTGTCTGGCACCGAGATGTACCATGTCATTACTGTCTTCGGGATCCAATAATTTTCCATTTTCTCCAGCCAGTTGGAGGTCTTTGGGCAACAATGATGTGGAGTTTGGGCACGCCACTCCTTTGAAGTACATCTTTGTTAGTGATATGATCATAATAGGATTTTCAGGATTTGGCATTTCTCTGCTGGAAGATGTCAAGCTTCTTGTTTATACCCGATGCAGCATTTAACGCCTTCTTCCACACCTCCATTCCAGAAGATTACTCTGCCCAAATAGGTGAAACTCTCCACTTCCTCCAGCTGGTGTAATACCCTGGTTTTGATCCATGGCATTTACAAACATGAACTTTGACTTCTCAATGGTTATCCTTAAGCCAATTTTATTTGATGTCCTGTTTAGGTCACTTGTTGCATTCTGCAATTTCGTCTCGTTCTTCTCGATTAGGACGATGTCATTGGTGAATCCAAGTGAAACCCAAGTGGCCTTAGTCAGACCAATAGATGCCAGCCCCAACGTGTATCATGCACCACATGCAGGGCCGTGCACAGACCTTTTGAGGGGCATGTGCTGAAACTGAAAAAGGGCACCCCCCCCCCTGAAATGAAATAACACAAAATAATAGTCTCAAAAGCTTTAGATTTATTCACTTTTAATAACAACCATAATATATATATATATATATATAGGGTTTCTTAGGTCTATAGGTCTACATGGTGGTTACATCTAAGTGTGTGAGTTGTTTACTTACTTTTTTTAATTAGTCTTCCCATTAATGCCAAACGCTCAGTCGCTTTGTGTCAAACTCAAATGCAGTTACGGGGTTTTTGACCAGCGAATGTGTGCAAATGTGCATCTTGTCCGTCATTAAAACGGCGGCGTTACGTTTTCATCACCAGGTGTTTGTTGTAGCTATATGGGCGCGGTGCTCAGTTTCAAATACATAAATTATGAGCCTTTATAGACATAGTGTTTCTTGCGTAAAGAAAACGCTGTACTTCTTCAAACAACAAGATCTTTATTTACCCTTGCAGACCTAGTTCAGCTGCTGTGGAACTTCAGTTCATTCAGTCAAGATAGAGGGGGTGGAGTTATGAGGTTTTACTGACAGTTTGAGCGGATCCAACAAGATTTAGTCACAAGCTCTTTTTAATACCTTTCATTAGCTAAATATTTGTAAAGCAGACAGACAGATGTAAAGGGTGACCAATATCATTGATTTATTGAAGGAAAAAAACAAACACCATCACCAAAAAAAGGGCACTTCGGAGTGTAAGGGCAAAAAGGGCATGTGCTCTGCACAGGTTGAGCCCTACCTGTGCACGTGCCTGACCACATGACATAGTCCAAGGCAATGGGGAAAAATAGTGTGGATAGAATGCAGCCTTGCCTGACCTCAGTAACAATCTGGAAGATTTCTGTATAACCATTCTCAATCTCAACAGCTTGATCGCAGGTACAGGTCTTTAAAATTGGCGATGAATACTGCTGGCAATAATAAGAGTGCTGTCACAGTGTTATGAATTTGTATACTGCTTTTAAGAAAATGGGCAATATTGCCTCTTGCGTTCAAACTTGTATATGTTGCGCGGTAGTATAGAGTGGCTTTCTCTGTATTCCCACTTTTATAATCGGTTGTGTAATGAGACATAATGGGCATAGTGGGAACCCGAGTTGGCATCCAGGTCAGGAGAGTCAGCAACCAGGAGAGACACAGAGTTGGGCAGGGCAGGAACCAACACAACACGCACGACAAGACAAGACTCCGGCTAAGACAACAGGAGAGACAAAAACAAGGGCAATAAAAAACTGGCAAAACAATGACTAAGGAAAAATCAAATAACTAAATAACTAAAATAGAAAAAGAACAAAAGATATCAAATAAATTTCTAAACTTCTAAAGATAACCTAAACTAACTACAAAGGGAAAAGTAAAAAATATAAAGGATAAATGACTAGACCCAAAAAAAAACAAAAAACAAAACAAAACAGAAAGTAAAAAAAAAAAAAAAATTTACTTGACAAGATCAAAAACCTGAGAGAATAAATACAAGACTAGACTAAAACTTTAACTTGACAAGATCAAAAACCTAAGCGGATAAATACAAGACTAGACTAGCAAGATTCAAGTCACAAGACGAACCAGTAAACGCAAGAGGAAAAAACAGCACTCTGGATAGTCCTGTGGCTTCTTCTTGTTCAGATGCATTTGTGCAGGGCAGATGACGACTCTGCAGACTGAACCCCCTGGTTCTGCATGCTCTGGAACAGCTCACAGTCCTCCTGCTGGGCCTCCTGCTGCTCCACTCCTGTCTGGCACTTTTTGAAGAAAATGATCAGACTCGTGGTTCCAGTGCCGCAGTTGCTGAGGCACAGGGGTGATTGAGATCGAGGGGATTGCAAATGGATTTGGCAGAGGGGTTGGAGATGGGCATGGCCTTTTCTCTGCTTTCACCTGTTAGATCCACTGCTCCCTCTCAGGGTTCGGAAGCCCGCGCTGCGGTTTCTTCCCCTTGGAGGGAGGGCACTATGCTTCGCCTCTCTTCCTCTGAGGAGGTTGATGTGGCGAGCATGGAACAGAGTGAGACTGAGGAATCATCACCTCAGTCTGTTCAGTATGAGGAGCTGCTGGAGGTGGTGACTCGCGTTGTTGATAGGCTAAAGAGAGAGTGGCCAGCTGAGCAGCAGGAAGTACGTCCTAAAAGTAAACTGGATGAGCGTTTCCTGTGCTCTAAGTCACCTACTCCATGCCAGAGCCTTCCCTTCTTCCCCGATCTTCACACTGAGGTGTCTAGGTCATGGGAAAGGCCGTATTCTGCTCTTCTCTTTGGCCTCAATGTATCAAATTTCTGCAACATTTTGGGTCTGAAAGACAACAACTAAGGCAGGATGCCACGGGTTGAACAGACCCTGGCCAGCTATCTGTCCCTGGAAATGACATAATCCCTGAAGGTTCCAGTGCTACCTACCAAGCCCTTAAGATCCACTTTGGCTTTGGTGTGTAAGGCTTACACGGCAGCGGGTCAGGCTGGTGCTTGCCTGCACACTATGGCAGTGTTGCAGGCATACCAGGCTGACCTGTTAAAGGACTTGGATAGTGAGGACGGCTAAGAGGAAGTACAAGAACTCCATCAGGCCACAAATCTGTCTCTCAGAGCCACCAAGGAAACGGCCAGAGCAATCGGCCGTTCCATGGCAGCCTTGATGGCCACAGAGAGACACTTGTGAACCTGTTGAACCTGTCCGATATGAAAGAGAAGGACAGGTTCTTAGCTCCTGGATGCCCTGCTAGTCTCTTTGGGCCTCTTCGGCGACGCAGTGAGCTCTGTCGTTGAGAAGTTCCAGGAGTCTAGAAGGCAGGTGGTGGCATTCCAGTATTTTCTCCCTTGAAGATCCCGGGTCTCAGGGGTGGAACAGCCCCAGCCGTTGGGTAGCTCCTTATACAGGGCGCAGCAGAAAAGGAGTATCGCTTCCCGTGTACCCCCTCAAAAAGATCAGGGGACAGGATGGTGCTTTCAGCCGAAGCAGCTCCTCATACAGGGCGCAGCAGAAAAGGAGTATCGCTTCCCATGTACCCCCTCAAAAATATCAGGGGATGGGATGGCGCTTTCAGTCAAAGCCTTCTAGAGAGAAGACGAATCTGAGGACTATTATTCTCTCTAAGAAGGCTTCGGCGAAGAGTTTCTGATGCTCAAGGCGCCAGGCTTCTGAGGACAGGCTCCTCTGGGAAAGAGCGAAGGACATCTCATCATACGGTGCCCATCTCTCCTCAGTGTCCTCCAATGCAGTCAGATTGGTTGATCTTTGGCGGGTTTCTGCTTCAGGGCAACGAGCTGGCCGCTCAGATTACACCAGAAACCGATCTTGAGAGACTGGTTCCCTTAGTAGACTTTCTGGCAGCGTGGAGACTTCTGCCAAACGTCTCACAATGGGTCCTGCAGACTGTAGAAAGGGGCTACAGAATCCAGTTTGGTTCTCGTTTCAACGGGGTTATCCCCACTCTATTGGGTCCCAATCAGGCTCTGGTAATGGGACAAGAAGTAGACACTCTCTTAAGGAAGGAGTCCATAGAACGTGTTCCTCCGGGTTCTACAGCCGATACTTCATTGTTCCGAAGAAGGATGGGGGGTTGTGTCCGATTATAGATGCACCATCTGAACCGTTCTGTCAAAGCGTTCAAGTTCAAGATGCTGATGTTAAAACAGATCGTGACTCAAATCAGGTCCGAGGACTGGTTTGTCAACATAGATCTAAAGGACATGTACTTCCATGTTTCAATCCTTCCCAAACACAGGAAGTTCCTGAGGTTCGCTTTTTGGGGCAAAGCTTTCCAATATCGGGTTCTTTCATTCAGCCTAGCACTGCCATCCCGCACTTTCATCAAGTGTGTGGATGCAGTTCTGGCTCCTCTCAGACTCCAGGGCATCTGCATTCTAAACTATATCAACGACTGGTTGATTCTGGCTCAATCAGAGCATATGGCGGTTTGCATCGAGATGTCGTCCTTTCTCATATGAAGGAGCTGGGGTTAAGGCTAAATGCCAAGAAGAGTGTGCTTTCTCCAGTTCAGAGAACCACTTATTTTGGCGTGATGTGAGATTCTACAGCAATGCAGGCACGTTTGTCTCCTGCTCGTATCAATTCGATTCTTGCAGCCGTGAACAGTATCAGACAAGGCCCGTCACTCACTGTGAAACAGTTTCAGAGACTAGTGGGTCAGATGGTAGCTGTGTCCAACATCATTCCTTTTGGCCTGCCGTACATGAGACCTTTGCAGTGGTGGCTCAGGACCAAAGGGTTTTCCCAGAGGGGCAACCCGTTTCGCTTGATCAAGGTCACGCGGCGATGCCTTCGTGCCTTAGTCATATAGAAGAAGCCTTTGCTTCCTGTCTCAAGGTCCTGTGCTGGGAGCTCTTTGTTGTTGTGTAACGATTATGACAGATGCTTCCCTCACGGGCTGGGGAGTGGTCATAAGTGGCCGCTCTGCCCAAAGTCTGTGGGAAGGTCACCATCTCATGTGGCACATAAATTGCCTGGAGATGCTGGCCGTGTTTTGGGCTCTAGAGTGCTTCTGTCTTAGATGTGCGTCAAGTCTTTACACTAGACAGGTATTCGTCAGTATGGCGGAGTTGGTATTCTCGTTCCCATAGCATTTCCGTCTTGAGTTCCTAAAGGGCAACGTCCCTAGGTTCCGTGTGTAATCATGGTTCCCTGAAGGGAACGAGATGTTGCGTTGCCTGCCATACTTCCTGCATCCCTGTGAGTGCTTGCTTCAACCTATCAGAAGCTGACGCTGTTTTCACCGGATGTGCTTTTATAGCTTCCTGGTCTCTCCATCACCCGCCTGTGACGTTTTGCTATTCTATTGAACTGATTTCACACATGCTTCAGTAAGCGGTCACGCAGAGGCGTTCCCATAGCGTTTCCGACGCAGCCTCTCGTTCCCTTCGGGGAACCCTTGTCTGGTAACAGAACGACTTTTCAGCAAAGTTGTCTAATATCCAAAACCTGCTAACAGCAAGTCTTGTCTGGTACCCAAAACCGATGCTTTTTCTGGTACCCAAAACTGTCTTCTATCATCAAAGAAGTTGACTGAGCAAAGCCAAAGAAGAGCAGAAGGAGACAAAGTGATGATGATAAAAAAGAGCAGAGTTCATTAAATATTCTTACTTGCATATGTTTCAATGCTCAGACTTAGTCTGACCAGCACAAATCCAACAAGCATTATTATACCACAAGCAATAGCCAAGGAAAATGACTGCTTCACAACAACATCCTGTGACATTAAAACATGCTGTGGTCCCCCTTTTGACCTGTTTAGTAAATCTGGCCCTATATTAAAATAAAGAAAATTCAGTTTTCCTGTGTCAACACTAGTTGGAACTCAATTTGGTTAAAGTAAATAAAAAAACAAAATATGGTGACAGATCAACACGTTCTTTCTGAATTGTTAAATAGAGATGCTGACGGTCTTTCTCTCTTCTCCACTATTTTCTTTGTGTCCAGCCTCGTTTCCTGTGTTTGACAGGAAGCCCCCGTCCACCTGTCATTCTCAGAGCTCCGATGACAAACGCAGTGATGGTGCTGCAGCATCTGGCGGACTTTGCAGACATCAGTGGATGGTCAGTGGTGTTAGTATTTATACCAACAAAGGCAATGTAGTGGGAAGCATCTGTGACATGCTGTCGATTACCACAGACAATAATTTCCCTTCATTTCTTAAAGTGAACAAGAAGTGTTTAACAAAACTTCCCCCATAAGTGGCCTGAATTATTGTAAACAGTTTTTTGTTGTTGTTTGTACAGGATCTGAGTCGTCTTCTTTATTTCCCTCACACACAGGAGGAATTCAGTCATCCAGTGGACAGTCTGGCCTTAACAGTGGATGAAGTCATCAACGTGCGCCGGATACTCATCAAGGCTGAGATGGAGAAATACATGCAGAACAAAGAGCTTTATAATAATCTGAAGAAAGGCAAGGTGTGAATATCTGAATGGATCATATGATCAACATCAGTCCAGCAAGCCAAAGAAAACAGTGCTCATTTCTGTTTTGTTCATCTTTGTTTTTTAGATATGCTGCTGTTGTCGGGTGAAGTTTCCACTGTTTTCATGGCCGTCCACGTGCCTCCTGTGTAAAAGGTCTTGATTTCATTTTCATAAATATTTCCTGCAACATGTAATATTAGCATTGTCTGATTCGCTGTTCTGAAGATTCATGTTAATCATCACAGTTAATGTGATTCTTTCTCTTTCAGGTCTGTTTGTAGCTCTTGTAGTGCAAAGGTACTAAATATTTATTTCATTTCAATCTCATGCAGCAATTTAGTAGTCGATAGTAATAATCCACGATATTTAATCCATGGTACAATAGAGTTGGATTGGACTCACAGCCTTAGACGTCAGTTACAAATGATACGGGAAGCCCTTTCTCCTCCAAAAGTTGATAGATTGATTTATTATGCATGATTATATGGTTGACTGCATTCTGTTCCATTATTATCCTGTTCCATTATTTCTATTATTATCTGTTCTCCTACCATCTGAGGACCAATGTTTTAGGGCTTCTTGTTCTTTTAGGGCTTCTGAAGTAATTCTTATTACACACTGCTATTTTAACAGTAGAAACAATGTAACAAACTCCACAAGTGATTTTGCTTTATTTTGCCCCTTTAACAGATGAAAATTCCTTACAAAAAGATGGCACACATTCCAGTGTACGCCGTGGGATTTCACAGCAGTGCGAAGAGTCACAAGAGTGAAGTCTATAAGTGAGTAAATATATGCTGTGTGCTTAAATGACTACAGTCACATTCCACACTGTCTGTGCTGGCCAGAAATTAACTTTGAAATTACACTGATTTACAGTTGTTGCTGTGTTTTTTTTATAATTACCTTACTAAATATATCTGTGTTGTTTATGTCAAATACCTAAATTTAAGTAGCTACTTCAATCACTAACCAATCACTATAGACTGTTACCAATAACATTTTAACAAAGTAAAAAAAAAACAAGCTGCATCTGACATTATGGTTATTTACACAGACTGTTTAATATTGCTTAAAGGTGATATTTGCATTTAAAAGGTACTTGCATAATGTAAATTGTAGTTAAATTGATCTTGTTTCTTGTTTTTGATAAACTTTGCACTGTTATTAAACTGAACTGAATCAACTGACCTGAGCTGAATAATGACACTATCGTCTTTATAGAGATGCTTTACAGTTGAACTGAGTTTGTTTCATAACTGATGAACATTCAAACTGTTATTGATCTAAATTAAATCATCATTGAACTAAATAGAGCTGAATAGTGCCACTGTTGTCTGTAGAGCTGCACAGCTGAAATTGAATTAATTTCATAGTTGAGGAATTTTGCAGCGCAGTTATTTTCCTGTTTATTAATGTGAAGCTGCATTTGAAACAATCTGTATTGTATAAGGTGCGATATACATTTTTTATTGAACCATTCCCGGCGTCAGGACACACGACCTGGGGGGGCTTTAGGGGGGATCTTTGGTTTAACATCACGTAAATTCACCCATTTCTCCTGAAGTACATAAAAGCAAGTCATCGTTAAACTAGGAGAAGAATAGAGTGAACTTTATAGTTACCTAAACAACGTGTGCCTATATGAATAAAACACGGTGTCAGATTTTAATTGAAAGGATTATTATTGCGGCTTTCCTTAGACACCAGCGTATTTAACAAACTCACAAACATCAGTGTGTATTTAACAAATGTCTTTTTTGCTAGTAATTAATTTAAATGTCTGAAACCTAAAATACATTTTATGTGGTTGAAAACACTGAATAGTGCCAGACAAAGCGTTTGAATTTAGCAGTGAATGTTCAAAATACATTTTGGGTTGGAGGGGGTCAAATTGAATCTGAGGTGGCACAAATCAGATCCGAGGGGTGCCCCTCAGTTGAAATCGCGTTCGGTTTTGATTGCTTTCCGCATTTAAAATCGTATTCTGGGGGTGGAGGGGTGGGTCCTTCAGATCATTGCAGTGAGGGCTTCAGAACATCAACACACCCCCCCTTGACGCAGGGCCTGTATTGAACCCAGAATTTGCTGTCATTATACAAAAGTTAAGCAGCTTTAGAAGATAATCACGATATCTTGTTTTTTAACATTGGAGAAAAAAAACAGTTGGAATAGCTAAAATCTCTCTGTTTGTCTGCAGGTCTTTGTGCTCTCTCTCCAGACACTCTGTGGAGGAAGAGTTTCCCCACCTGTACGCCGCAGGCTGCAACCTGAGAGACGTGTGCTCTGACTGCACAAAGTTTGTGGCTGATGTCATTTCCTCTAGTCGCAGGAGTTTGGACATCATCAACAACACACCCAAACGGAATAAAAGGACAACCTCGACACAACCACACGCTTTCAGTAGGAGCAGTAAATGAATGCATCAACTCCACCTCACACATACTCTACACAAACTATAGAAACTCTATAGAAACTCTACAAGCATCCAGCTGGAATATTTGCCAGTATTAGATGACAGAGATGTGAATCACATGTGAATCATATCTGCCTTATCACCCTTTCCTGCACTATGTACATCTAATCACAACGTGTATAGATTAAGGGATGCAATGCTTGAAGGCTAATGAAGAAAGACAATCCTTTTGCATCTTTTCTTGATTTTAGCTTGAATATAATGGTATATAACTGAGCCAGGACTGTCCATGCTTAGGAGACATCCTTATAAAGTACATCTGTAAATGCATATTTCTCGTATCTAATAGCAAATGCATTTTTATGCTTTGGGATTGGCTCTATTTAGCACCAGAGAGGGATGTAATTACCTTGGGACTGAGTCAGGCTGTTTTGTGATAGTAAAGGTCAGAATGAAGCTGATAATTGTATCTTATTCTCAGTAGACTAATGAAGTGGCCTTCTGATCCACATGTTTAACTCACTCTTATTTTGTAAGGTCTGCAAGTCTGCAATAAAACCAATGCCACAAAACGACTGCTTTCTCCAGCATGTGATGTTTCCACACACACGTGGGTGTGTGGGTGCCATACTGTATTGTGTGATTATTATATATTATTATGTTATTAAAAATACTATATGGATGAAAAGATCAAAACCTGCCATGGCATCTTCAAACCATATTTTACCCCCAAACTAGAGGATTTTTTTGGAATATTTTGCATAAAAAAATTAAAGACTATTAAGATTTGTCAGCTTCCCTGCACACATACACAAGTCATACAAAAGCTTTTGTCTAATGGCAACTGTTATAAGTTAAAAATGTGCTTTATTTAAAAGCTGAGGTGACCCATTTAGAGTATGAATAACACTTAAAAGCAAATGAGAATAGTCAACATTGTTTACTGTGAGTCAATATTATTTAGAGCTGACACAAATGTGTTGTATTGATTTACCAAACATTTGACTTTAACACAATAAAGAGCTTAATTATAGATAAAAATGCATAGTGATCATGATTGGCTTTTGGCTTTAGTTGGCTTTTATTATTTTAATTTTCTGCTACTTAAATATGTAATTAGATCACTAATCTATATTAGAGAACATTAGATTATATAGATCAGTGAATTAAATATAAATATTTATGTACATCCAAATATTTATTTATTTAATTTAATTTTAATTTTTTTTAAACGGACCGTTGTGGCACTAAAAGTCGATTAAATGAGCAGCCATTAAAGACGCTGTGAACTTGTCAATATAATGTAGTCAGTCTGTGACAGACCTACTAATGTCTAATAAGTAATAAGTTGGTTTGCAACTGTAATACATGTGTTTTAGGCTAATAATGAATTATATTGCTTGGGAGATTCATTGTTTATTTGGGTGCATCATTCATTCATTCAGTTGAACGCTAGTGTGTTTTATCTTATAGCTGTCTCTATCGTTTTATAAGAGATTAGATTTGTATCTAATTAATTATCAATGAGAGAGGCGGGGAAATAAAAAAAAAATCCCCTCCAAACAGCAAAAGTAAAAGGCACATAGTAAATAAAGCACTAAGTCCGTTACAGTGATTTTACCAGGGTTAAAAAAGTTTACCAGGCATTGTGTTAGTCTTCGTTAACCTTGATTAAATCACTGCACAGCACGACCTCTAGCGGCTACCGTGGGCTTTTTTTCCGTAGAGGGAAGACAAATTTGAATTCCCCGCCCCTCTCATGAATAATTAAGTACATACAAATATCATGGTTATCTCCGCAGGTCGATCTAAAGGATGTTTTTAATTTTATAGTATCTTCGTGCAGTGATCACAAATTCCAGCCGCTGCGGAAATATACCGATGTTTTAACTTATTTAACAGACATAAAATCTTTTCCTCTTCCTTCCTCTGGGGAAATGCGCGTGTAAGTGGGTGTGTCGAGTGAGTTTAAACTTTATGATGAGTTAAAGTTTGATCATGGCCGTGTGGACCCGCGCGGAGAAACAGGGTCACCTGGACCTGCTGCTGAGTGATCGCTGGGTTCGGGTCTCCACGGAACTCACACGGGACACTCTCACACTGACGGCGGAGGGCGAGCCGAGCGGGCCAGCGGGCTATTCGGAGCACAACTCGCATTTAAGAAATGGCGTTTCTAATGGCAACGAACAGAACCGAGATGTTTATCAGAACCGCGGGCAATACGACAGTCCGGGTCGGGTCAACGGGTCCGACTCGGAGTCCAGCGGTTATTGTGACCCGGAGGGGGTTCGGAGGGTTCGGATAGTCAAACAGGAGTCCGGCGGACTGGGGATCAGTATTAAAGGGGGACGGGAGAACCGTATGCCCATCCTCATATCAAAGATCTTCCCCGGTTTGGCGGCGGATCAGAGTCGAGCCCTTCGGGTCGGCGACGCGATCCTGTCCGTCAACAGCAGCGACCTCCGCGATGCCACGCACGACGCGGCGGTGCAGGCGCTGAAGAAGGCTGGGAAGGAGGTGACGCTGGAGGGTAAGCCGATCACTCGAGCCGCGGGGATTCAACAGGCCCGCACAGAGCTCTGAACTTCACACTTAAAATAAACGGCGTATATTTCATTGATAATGACACAAAATTCAAAACTTGCATGTTCAACACTATAAAGCGAGACTGAATAGGTTTTTAGAATGTATTTAGTTATTGTATTGTTGAGTTTAGACTGTTTTCATGTAGTAAACAAGTTCATTTGACATTTGCACTTTTTAAATATAATGTGGGTTGATATGGGGTGTGTTACATTAACATTTGAAAATCACTTGTACAAGTTATAAAACGAACTTAAGTTTGGATAGCAGTTTGATGCATGAATCTAGGTATTTTCTGATAATAAGAAGGTAATTTCTTTTGCTTCAATAGCAGACGTTCAGCAATGTTTCTCCAAACGCCAGAAGTGAATGTGTGGGAATGGGATACAGGGAGATGGACGGAGGGAGAGACAGATACTTTATTACTGTACTTTCTTGGCTATCAAGCCAGTTTAAGTTTGCAAGGCCCACTCTCTATGATCCAATTAATTCCCAGTTGACAAAATAATATCCCGCTCTCCTTTCTTTCTTGCTTTCTTGATTGATTGATTGAAGGCCCGCACAGAGCTCTGAACTTCACACTTAAAATAAACGGCGTATATTTCATTGATAATGACACAAAATTCAAAACTTGCATGTTCAACACTATAAAGCGAGACTGAATAGGTTTTTAGAATGTATTTAGTTATTGTATTGTTGAGTTTAGACTGTTTTCATGTAGTAAACAAGTTCATTTGACATTTGCACTTTTTAAATATAATGTGGGTTGATATGGGGTGTGTTACATTAACATTTGAAAATCACTTGTACAAGTTATAAAACGAACTGAAGTTTGGATAGCAGTTTGATGCATGAATCTAGGTATTTTCTGATAATAAGAAGGTAATTTCTTTGCTTCAATAGCAGACGTTCAGCAATGTTTCTCCGAACGTCAGAAGTGAATGTGTGGGAATGGGATACAGGGAGATGGACGGAGGGAGAGACCGATACTTTATTACTGTACTTTCTTGGCTATCAAGCCAGTTTAAGTTTGCAAGGCCCACTCTCTATGATCCAATTAATTCCCAGTTGACAAAATAATATCCCGCTCTCCTTTCTTTCTTGCTTTCTTGATTGATTGATTGATTGCTGGAAACTTTTGTTTTTAGTACTGCCGAGTATTGACACATTAATTCCAATTCATCCAATTAATTCCCAGTTGACAAAATAATATCCCGCTCTCCTTTCTTTCTTGCTTTCTTGATTGATTGATTGCTGGAAACTTTTGTTTTTAGTACTGCCGAGTATTGACACATTAATTCCAATTTACAAGCTCTTAACTCGATTTCGATTACATATCAGTTAATTTAATCAGTGGCTGTCATAACTTGTATTCATGACAGATTTACTTAAATGCATTAAAAAATTAAGACATCACTAACAGGTTAAGTAAAAATAGAATTCATTTGTAATATTTCATTTATTTAGCAAAATGTTGTTCTCTACAGTTGTTTTTTCCCCCAACTAACTATTGATTAGTCTATGGTCATTGAATGGCTTTTCTGAGGTAACTGTAACATTTCATGATGTTTTACTGACTTTTTTCTGAGGTTGAAACACTGATTGAGCGATTACATGAGACATGATATATTTCACTAAGTTATATGCCATCTGTTTATTTCATCTCTTTTCTGCTGTTCATTCGTGTTTATTTTGTGCTGTAACTAGTAATAAAGAGGAAGATGATCGGTTCATGTGCCGCTTGAACTGAGGTGGCTACAGAGATCTGTCACGCCACATTAAATATCTCTGTCCATCTTTATTGTTTGAAATTTGTGGTAAAATTACCAGAATTTGAAAACAGAAAAGTAACAAAGTACAAAACTTAAGTAACACAAGTGTTGTTCTGCAGCACTGCTGAATCTCCTGCATTATGATCAGAGATCTGGAGGCTGACGTTCAGATATGTGGAGCAGTGTCTCATGAGATGGGCTCTGCTGACACATACATTATCCTCTGTGGCACCGGCCTAATTAAAATGAGAACTGAAGCTGTTTGATGGTCCTGGTGGATCTAATGAGATCTTTAAATGGCTCAGAAATGATCCCATGATATTGGCACAATAACAGTACAGCAATTTCTAGAATATTTCACTGGAGAACTGCACAGAGATATGCATTTATAAACCAATCCGTTCACTCTGGTGAAAGATTATTATAATCAGATGCTTGTCAGATGAGTGTAGCTTCTCAAGATGTTGTCAAATTATAGGTGAAGCAGCAGTGAGCGATTAAATCGGCCATGATTGGTGAAGCTGATAAGAACAGGATGCTGGTAAAGACCACAATTCTTCTGAGAGTGAAATGAAGAGCTATTCATCCAGCCATAATTAAGAGCTTGCATAGACAACATTTATAACATGTTCAGTCTAGTGTAGTAACCTGGTGTAAGGTGCCATGCTTTGCTTCTTGGGGTGAAATATTGGTAGTTTGAGAATCACCCTTTTAGGGTTTAAATAACCTTTGGGTTATTGGCCTAGATCTCAGCCTTTAATGCACTGGGTATGACACTAATTGTGCTGACAGTGATTTTATGATGGCTGAGGTTGATGTACTGTTGATTGCAACTAGACCTTACTGCTGCTTGATTTTATTTAATTGAAAGGCTTTTAATATGACCATAGCTTTCAAAAGTTCTTTATTTATTTACTTACTTGCATATGTGAAGTAGCTTTCTTGCTGCTTAAAAATTATAATTTTTCATGATAATATAACACCATTATTACACTAACACTACATTAACACTACTATTACTGAAAATAAATGAAAATCCTCTCATCATTAAATAACATGCGCACACACACACACACACTGATCCTCATCAGTTAATGCAGTTTTTTTTTTTGATGTTTCTGCTATTGAATTCTCAGTTAAGGCTGTATGTGTTGTGTGCAGTAAAGTACATCAGGGAGGTGTCTCCGCTCTTTAAGAAGTCCTCTATGAGTGCAGATCTGCCTTGGGATGGGCGTCTTCAGTCTCCAAACCTCAGCAGTGGCGACGAGTCGCCCAAGAGCAGTATAACCCGTGACAGAAAGGTCATCCCACTCAAAATGAGCTTCATCAGCCGAAACCTCACCATGCCTGACCTGGAAAACAGGTGCGTGTGTGTTTATATGTGTGTGTGTGTGTGTGAGATTTCTGAAGTAACCAGAAGCTGCATTTTGTTGCTGAAGTTGACCGTGTCATTCTGCCGTGAAGACAGCAACTACATTTAGATTTGAATCTCATGAAAACATGTCCAGGTCCCCAAAATCAGCACTTGCTGTGAATTATTAATTCAACAAAATATTAACCAACATCTGAGATCTGAGGCAAATTAACCCTGTAAGCCCTGAAGGCATTTTTGCCTCCCTGAATGTGTTGACATACACAAAAATATTTTTAAAATAAATTTTGTGGTGTTAGCATAAAGTATCCAAAAGTTACAGCATTTTGGAACAAAAGAAGTCTTTTTGTTTAGCCCTTGACAGTTTTGAAATAGTTGTTTTCTAGTAGTGCTTGTTTTATTCCACTCTGTGAGACCTTTCAAATGACATATGACACATGACTATCTGAGATGTTTTTGACATATTAGAGTACATGGCACAAAAACATATTTCATAAATGATGACATTTTTGTTCTATTTATCAGCGAATAACTCCGCACTACTTAGGAGTTAATCAAAGTGGCCACATGCATAAAAGTAACAAAGTACAAAACTTAAGTAACACAAGTGTTGTTCTGCAGCACTGCTGAATCTCCTGCATTATGATCAGAGATCTGGAGGCTGACGTTCAGATATGTGGAGCAGTGTCTCATGAGATGGGCTCTGCTGACACATACATTATCCTCTGTGGCACCGGCCTAATTAAAATGAGAACTGAAGCTGTTTGATGGTCCTGGTGGATCTAATGAGATCTTTAAATGGCTCAGAAATGATCCCATGATATTGGCACAATAACAGTACAGCAATTTCTAGAATATTTCACTGGAGAACTGCACAGAGATATGCATTTATAAACCAATCCGTTCACTCTGGTGAAAGATTATTATAATCAGATGCTTGTCAGATGAGTGTAGCTTCTCAAGATGTTGTCAAATTATAGGTGAAGCAGCAGTGAGCGATTAAATCGGCCATGATTGGTGAAGCTGATAAGAACAGGATGCTGGTAAAGACCACAATTCTTCTGAGAGTGAAATGAAGAGCTATTCATCCAGCCATAATTAAGAGCTTGCATAGACAACATTTATAACATGTTCAGTCTAGTGTAGTAACCTGGTGTAAGGTGCCATGCTTTGCTTCTTGGGGTGAAATATTGGTAGTTTGAGAATCACCCTTTTAGGGTTTAAATAACCTTTGGGTTATTGGCCTAGATCTCAGCCTTTAATGCACTGGGTATGACACTAATTGTGCTGACAGTGATTTTATGATGGCTGAGGTTGATGTACTGTTGATTGCAACTAGACCTTACTGCTGCTTGATTTTATTTAATTGAAAGGCTTTTAATATGACCATAGCTTTCAAAAGTTCTTTATTTATTTACTTACTTGCATATGTGAAGTAGCTTTCTTGCTGCTTAAAAATTATAATTTTTCATGATAATATAACACCATTATTACACTAACACTACATTAACACTACTATTACTGAAAATAAATGAAAATCCTCTCATCATTAAATAACATGCGCACACACACACACACACTGATCCTCATCAGTTAATGCAGTTTTTTTTTTTGATGTTTCTGCTATTGAATTCTCAGTTAAGGCTGTATGTGTTGTGTGCAGTAAAGTACATCAGGGAGGTGTCTCCGCTCTTTAAGAAGTCCTCTATGAGTGCAGATCTGCCTTGGGATGGGCGTCTTCAGTCTCCAAACCTCAGCAGTGGCGACGAGTCGCCCAAGAGCAGTATAACCCGTGACAGAAAGGTCATCCCACTCAAAATCAGCCGAATCAGCCGAAACCTCACCATGCCTGACCTGGAAAACAGGTGCGTGTGTGTTTATATGTGTGGTGAGATTTCTGAGATTTCTGAAGTAACCAGAAGCTGCATTTTGTTGCTGAAGTTGACCGTGTCATTCTGCCGTGAAGACAGCAACTACATTTAGATTTGAATCTCATGAAAACATGTCCAGGTCCCCAAAATCAGCACTTGCTGTGAATTATTAATTCAACAAAATATTAACCAACATCTGAGATCTGAGGCAAATTAACCCTGTAAGCCCTGAAGGCATTTTTGCCTCCCTGAATGTGTTGACATACACAAAAATATTTTTAAAATAAATTTTGTGGTGTTAGCATAAAGTATCCAAAAGTTACAGCATTTTGGAACAAAAGAAGTCTTTTTGTTTAGCCCTTGACAGTTTTGAAATAGTTGTTTTCTAGTAGTGCTTGTTTTATTCCACTCTGTGAGACCTTTCAAATGACATATGACACATGACTATCTGAGATGTTTTTGACATATTAGAGTACATGGCACAAAAACATATTTCATAAATGATGACATTTTTGTTCTATTTATCAGCGAATAACTCCGCACTACTTAGGAGTTAATCAAAGTGGCCACATGCATTGTAAAGGTCAGACTCTTTCAGAAGCTTTCAAATGACACCTATTGTGTTGATCAAGGCAGTGACTTTGAAAAATATGATTATTTTTTTCTTCGTGGCACCCGTCGGCGGTACACTCCGGTTTAGAGGGACTACTCAGCACTCGTTAAGAGTTGATCAAAATGGTTGGATACACTTGACTGTCAATATGGGGTGCTGTGTGTACATTAATGAGGAAAAAAATTAACTTAAATGATTATAGCAAATGGCTGCAATATAACAAAGAGTGAAAAATTTAAGGGGGTCTGAATACTTTCCGTACCCACTGTATATACCTAGTTACATAAAAAGGTAGAATAGACAGAAACATGCTGGCTTTACCTTTTTACTTGCCAAGTGTTCAATAAAGCTCTCCAACTTATTTATTCAATTCATGGGTTTAGATATTATTTACACACTGATTTTGGACTCATTTCAATCGTGAGAATCTGCTGTAAATAATGATGTGATATTTTCCACGATCAGAGCATGTTTCATGAAATGACAAGCATAAAAACCATGTGAAAGTTATAACGTGCGCCTTGATGTGGAATATCTTTAGGTCTAAATGACAGATTTTGGTGAGTTTGGGCTCTTTTTAATCAAGAGAGTTTCCTAAAAATAATGTTCCACAACCTATGCATGTTTCATGAAGTTATGAATGAAAACGCCACGTAAAAAATTACATTTTATTTGTACACCTCGGGTTTAAAGGGTTAAGTTGACAAACAATACAACATTAAGTTGATGATCATGATATTACAATAATGACAGTATCTGCTGATTACAGTCTAAAATGTTTTACTTATTTGAAAAAGTAACTAACACTTCACTCATTACTTTAAAGAAATATTGATTATGTAGCGTGTTACTGGGATGATGAATATTTTCAGTGATGCCTTTTGTTTGTTTCAGGTTGCTAGAGCTTCACTCTCCGGACGGCCAACACACTGTAGTGTTGCGGTGTAAAGACGGGGCCTCTGCTCACTCCTGGTTCACGGCCATTCACACAAATGTTGCTGCCCTATTGCCACAGATGATGGACCACATCAACTCTTTCTTGTGCAATTCCAGCGCTAACACACACTGCACACTCAAACACATCGGCTGGCTGGCAGAGCAGGTAGATTTTCAATACACTCCATTCTGTGATTTATATGCGTTTTGAAAAGTGGGGACATGGGGTAATGTCCTGAAAAGTCACCTTCTCCTTGTAATACCTATGTCATACCCTTGTCATTATACAAATTTATGTCCTCATTTGTCACAAAAACGCGCACGCACACACACACACACAGAATCTTGCACTCTGAGCTCAAACATGCAGTTCTCAAAACATTTGAAGTAAAAGGGTCATTTTACAAAACGGGTGTCTTTTGTGACCCTCATTAACATATGCACAATAGCTAATGCAAACTGTGTTAAACTGTTAAATCAAAACTATATTTTAGGCTTATTAAAAGTAAATCATACCAGCATTCCAATCTCTTTATATTTTCTTATGTAGTTTTATTAAAATAATCCATAAATTAAAAAAGTATACAAACCATATACTGTATATAAATATTAGAGCCCGACCGATATGGGTTTCGGTGCATCCCTAAATATAAATTCACGTCTCACGCACTTTAATGCCCTTTGATGTAACGTGTACGTTCCCTTGGAACTGGAATCATGGCGGAATTTCATGTGAAGTCCACTTCGCAGGGCACTTACGGTCGAATAAGACCACGCTTGAATGCTGCTGCCTGAACAAGAGACCTCCTTACTGAAGTGAAAGTGTTGGCTGGTGTCACTATTTCACGAACGTGCCGGCGGATCTCCACCAAATTCGGGGGATCCCTTCAGCTCGAGGAGCCCTCTCGAACGCCACCCTCCGCGCGTCGGTAGCTCCCTGGGATCGCTTGATCGGTCGGCGCCGGACTGCGAATTTAACCACCCGTAACTCCCGAACCCCGGGGGCTATCGACGCGGCAGTGGTCTCATTCGAAAGTGGGCCTCTAGACGTACACTCGATTCGCGTTCAAGTGGGTTCCTCGAGCAGAAGGGATCCCCGAATTTGGTGCAGATTCTCCGCGCCTTTACGGAGATATGGGCATTCAAAGTTTCAATGGTTTTCCATAGACTTAAGCTTTAAAGTGTTTCATCCAGGTCGCCAGTAGCAAACAATGGAGCACGCTCTGCCGGACAAACTAAGTAATTACACCATTTTAAGCATTTTATCTGCGTTATATGTTCTGTAAAAAAAATTTGCCGCCGATACCGATATATCGGCGACAGGCACATATCGGCTGATAATATCGGCTAAACTATATATCGGTCGGGCTCTAATAAATATATACATTGGTGCTGTGGAATAAAATATAAATTAGCGCAATGCAATATTGTCACTTAACTCAAGGGTTAAAAATATTGATTTCCCAATTTTAATTAATCTTCATTTTAATGAACTCATATGAACTCTTAGAGTCCAAGAGCAGTCTTTTAGTCTATGCTTGTCTTCTGTTGGTGGGTGACTAGTTGTAACACAACCCCCCAATCATAATCCCAATAAGCTTTGCATTTTATGTAAACAAAGTCTCAGCTTTCAGATTTTGTCAGTTTTATAATAAAATATGTATTTTAATATTTTTACCTGTTAGTGATGTCTGAATTACTATATAATTATAAACTCTCATGAAAATACGTTTTTATGACAGCCGCCGTTTAAATGTTTCAATAACAAATTGGAGTAAAAATTTAATTATATCATTAGAAATTTTATATAAAAACTTTTTTTTTTGTTACGCCTTATGTGCAATTTAAATGTTTTTATACAACTCAGTTTTTATTTGAGTGTTGGTTATTATATCTAAAAATGCTATTGAATTTAATAGCTTGGGCTCTGTTGTTAACGTTAATCTTTTATTCTATCAATTCAGTTTTATTTGTATAGCACTTTTCACAGTACACATTTTTTCAAAGCAGTTTTACAGAAAATCATAATGTTACTGTATATAACATTTTAATATCTTCATACCTTATAGTTGCATTTAGCAGATTAGATATATACTGATTATGTTGAGAGCTATTCGATAATATAGATAATATGTTTCCTGTATAATTTCCAGCATTAATCATGACCCATTTTTCCTTCGCCATATGGAAATGGTATGGATTATGAATTGAATGGTTGGTTGTTGTGTCTGTGTGCAGCTGGAGCTGGATGGTGGGCGGCATCAGTACAGACGAGTGCTCATGGCGCTCACAGAGAAAGACCTCCTGCTGTTCCAGTCAGTGCCGTGGACATATGAGAGCTGGTCCTCACCTCTCCTGACCCATCCACTGCTCGCTACACGGTCAAACTCTTACTTCAGTAAAGCTTTGTGCAGGCGTAATTTACTGTAAAAACATCCCATTTAAAAAAAATGAAATATAAGTTTGTGTTCTGAATAAACTCACACAGCTCTGTCATTCGTGTTTCATGAAGAGTATTTGTCTCTGTCTGCAGGCTGGTTCACTCGGGCAGTGTGCGCAGCTCTCCGGCTCTGGGTGGAGATCTGGTGTTCGCCACACGTACAGGCACAGGTCGAGGCATCGAGTCTCATGTGTTTCGTGTGGAGACACACTGGGATCTGTCCACATGGACACGTGCACTGGTGCAGGGCGGACATCTGGCTGCTGAACTCATCAAAGAGGTGTCCATAGGTGTGTGTGTGTGTGTGTGTGTGTGTGTGTGTGTGAATATACAAAGAAGAAAATCTTCCCTTTGCTAAGAGCCGTCTTAAAAACATTACTTATCAATCCTACCTTAGTAACCGTGGTCATGCCTGTATTATTATTAGACAGCTTGTATTGCTTCTACAGCTTGTAGAAGTCCTGTGTGTTTGAGTAGTTTCTGCATGAAATGAAAATTCACCCTGTCTATTTTCTAAATGCATGTTATAGATCTTACTGTGAACAATAAAAAACAAAATGACTATAATTTTTAAAGGGGTCATCTGCATTTGTGATCGGAGAAATGACAAACAACAAGCGCTACTCTACACTGCCCAAAACTCACTTTAAAGAAACGGTCTTTGAGCAGAGACGCATTGTAGGCTACTCTGCAGGTTCAGGAAACGGTCCTCCATTGCATCACACACGGCGGCTAGAGTGAGCGGAGCCCGGCGGGCTTGAGAACGGCGTGGCCGGCGGATTTGACGAAGGAGCGGCGTGCGGGCTTGCGGCAACCACATGTGGCGACCCCGGGCTGGACTCCGCTTCACGTGTTAGAACGAGCCGTTTTAGGTTGGCGTGGTTGACTCTTAACTTTTATAAAGAATATCTCTTTGGATTTGAGACTTTAGTCTTTGCAACTTTACAGATCTTCTTTATGCACCAAGAGCTTGTAACACTCCAAAGAGAAAGGAAAAATTGAAATCGCATCATATGACCCCTTTAATCAGTGTATAATAGTGGCACAAGCTACTCAAAGATGCAATCTTTGAATCTCTTTTCTAAATTTAAATAAGTTTAAAGGAAAATTCTAGATTTGGTATAGGTTATGCATTCTCAGTTTTAGGTTTTTACATTTCTGTGGCAACAAAGTTGTAAAATTTTCTACAGCTTTCCACGGAAAAGTTTAATAGGCATTCTTTTTCTCAAACAAAATCATGTTAACAAGCACATTGTTTACGCCTTGTGGCTACTATTGAAACAGCTGGATTTTTGCATTTTTTTTTTGTCTTAAAAACAACTTAGTGATAGTTAATTTTTGTGGTAATCAACATTATCAATATTGTATAAAACCAGTAGTGCACCTACATGCATTTAATGTTTCTTTATGGTTTACTGATGCTAACTAAATACTTCAAGTACCATGTCATTCTAATTGCAATGAAATGATTCAGTTTGTAATCTCGCTACTGTGTAATTTACCAGTTTCTTTAAAGATAAACACCAGCTAGAATGCTTTGCAATGTCACACCTTATGCCAGGTCTTGTAAGATTAATATCCATTTAATTTGTGCAACATTATAAGCACATTTTACCAAGTATCGTGTTATTCACTGAAACGTCCAAATTCATTCCTGTTGGATGTTCTGTAAGACTTGTCTGAGTAACCGAGGGTCTTATTTAGTAAAGGGACAACTGAGTGGAAAAATGCTGGATTGAAAAAAAATTTTTCTCTCGCTCTGTGGTGTGTAACAATAGCTGGCTGGGGGAAATGTTGGAAATATTGCGTGCTTTCCTTCCTGAGTTCCAGCCAGCAAAGAAAACATAAAATCACATTAATTCACCTTCTTGTGGTTCATATCCTTATATCCATCTGTCCGTCTGCGCTCCTCAGGCTGTGTGCTGAACAGACAGGAAGTGCGTCTGATCCTGCATTATGACAGAGGGTTCACTGTGAAGCGGGAATCTGGCGAATCCGTGCTCTTTCACTTCCCCTATGAACGGCTCAAGATGTCCGCAGATGATGGAGTTAGGAATCTCTACCTGGACTTCGGTGCTCCACAGGGCGAGATGGTAGGACCAATCAGACACGCAGTACAGTATGATATTTACCTGTGATGAAATGGACATGAAATTGTGGTCTTAATGAATGGAATTTTTTTTTGGTCCTCCTGACATTACAAAACAATAGACCAACAGACTTACACTCATTAAGGCCTCATTCATTTGTTCATTCATTCATTCATCTGTTTATTTTGTGTGGGTAGTCTCTAAAAAATGATGTAATTCAGAGCGAGTAGAAATGTAGTGCAATCATTAGTCAAAAGGTGTAGGATGCCTGTATAGTTTTCATAATAATCTGTGTTTCTATCTTTCTGTCTCCGCAGGTGTTTGAGCTTCACTCGGGACCGAAGCCTGTGGTCTTTGTGCTTCATTCGTTTCTCTCAGCCAAACTGGCTCGTTTGGGACTGCTCACATAGGATCAACAGGAAATGATGGAGGTTCATTTATTTCGTTGATTTATTGACAGCTAGTATTTTACTCGAGCAGTGTTTTCATAGATCTACTTCTCTTCTACCTAACACATTTGTTCAGTGGTTGTGTGTGTGTGTGGCTTTCAAAGGCAAAAAACAATCCCACTTTCCTCTGATCAGGAACACCTATCGTGCCTTCTCATCTAGAGCCAACAAGCTTTACAGAAAATGTTCAGGCTTTGCAGAATAACCAAAATGAACATATTATTCTTGTATTATCTATGTTTGTTTTTCATGTATCTCACCTGTATTTATGTTTATATGTATTGCATGGCAAAGACTGTTACATCTGTGTGCTATAATCTTAATGAATATGTGGCAGACTGCCATTCCTGCAAATATGGAGAAAATGAAGCTTTAAATACATTCCCTTCATGACTGACCAAAAATAACCTCCTTAAAGTTAACTCTATAAGGTGTTGAATAGGATCGAATTAATTTTTTGGATATATATATATTTTTTTTTTATAAATATAGGAATGTTTTATTCGTTTATCTGTTCTCTGCATGTCATAAGAAATGTTTTTCCACATTTATGACCAAACCTGCTCCAGGCCTTGATTTTTTTATTTTGCTGTGCGACATTAATGCTTCTTGATCAGCATTTGATGAGTATTTAGTTCTTATTACAGGCTTCCCACTGTCATAAAAAACTGGGAAATATCAGGGAATTTTAAAATTCTGATGTCCAGGCTTGGAAATGTGAAGGAAATTAATGAAAACACATTATTATTAAATACATCATGAGGAAAAAGCCCTATTTCTATAGTCAGTATACATTTTCTAGTTATATATATATATATATATAGCTCTGAAGAGCTTTGCTTTTTGTGAGTACAATCTTTATAAAATGGCTTTAAATAATACTAATCCAGTTATCAGGCAAGACTGGCGACGTCATGGAAATTTATCGTTCAGAACGTGTGGGGACCATCATGTTATTAGCACTGATATGCGTTTTTTCGTGGCGTGTATGTTTTATGTCTATCAGTATAGCATCAGTATATATTCTTTATTAACATTTAATATTTTTATGTAAGGCATGTAATGCAAACTGAGTTTGAGCACAGGATCTATATGAACCCATCACTTCAGTCACAGACACCGTAGTTTAAGAGTTTGCAGATTGGGGCAGTGCTGACATGCCCTCATAAGTATAATGCATTAGGAAACATGCACAGTGGAGGCAGTAGGTTCTTGTAGGAAAAGAATATGAACAATGTGACAATATATGGAGGTAATGACGTTTTGAAAGTGAGATTGTATGAACAGCATTTATTCATAACCATCGCTCATGCAAGCTTAACAGAAGCAATATCTCTATATTTTAATATTTCTTATTTTAGCATAAGGGTCATTGCACAAATGAGATGGTTAGGTCCATTTAAAAAAGCAAAAAAACATGTATCTGCACAAGGACCACACATACAACCTATTTGATGCTTTAAGTGCCCTTAAACTTTTATAGTCTCTTGTACATACTAATATCATAAATATTTCTAAATCAGGGGGAAAAGAGTTTTCACTCATATGGGAACCTTCCTTGTTTCTTCTGAAATGTCCATTAAAAGAAATGTGTGATGCTTTTGGCCGATTATTCTTTCACTCTCTGTGGTTGTTGATCAGTCATAGTTTTGGACATTATGTGCTGTCACATAATTATCTTCTATGTTATGACATCAGACCGCTTACTGAAGAACCACTGCATTGTGCTTTGTCTTAACTATGAAACCGTGTTAAACACTTGCCAGGTTTACAAATGTGTGAGATGTTTGAAGCTGTCAGCCTGATATTTGACATGACCAATGCTTCGGACTATGAATGTACTTTATAAACCCATAGATACATGCCTCAGTTTCATTATTTGTTCCGCATTTTTAGTTAATAGCTTGATTTGTCTTTATTTTGAGGCGATAAGGTTTGAACCAAAGTTCACTTGTGGCAGCTTGCAGCACACAATCAAATGCAAAAATGCTTATTTGTTTGTATATGTATTATAACTTCCAAAGCCTGTAACCTGAAGCTATGCATTATGTCTTTATGTAAATGGCATATATAAATAAAAACATGTAAATTAAATGAGTGTTATTTAGAATTGTTTTGATATGGAACTAAAGCGTTGAACTTTTGTTTCCGGAGGACAGTACAGGAGTGAACACTGGAGGGTAGCATCTTCCGTTTCTATGTTCACTTATCTATCTCATTATATGAACCTTCATTAATATAATTGTTTTGTTGCTCTCGTTGTTTAACGAACAATTTGAATATACTATAAATACCAATAATAGGACACCGCAGTGAAACCGCTGGCGCGTGAGATGAAATGACAACGTCAACACTGCAGGTGAAGTTACATTAGCTTTAGCTGTAGTTCATCATCATCATCCTCATCTAATCATATCATAAACTGAGCATTGACTGAACAAATTAACTGTAATCACTGACCGTTTATAATTCACACACATCAGCAGCGATCAACGTTGTAAACATACCAGAAATCATCGGAGAATATGTTATGATAACATAAGCAACCATGTAAACAAACCTCACTTCAGTTCATATTCATTTGTAAGATCTATTGAATGTAGGACTAAGCTACAATTTTGTAAGAGATGTCTCTCGAAATATGTTTAAGTTCGTCATGCTTTCATGAAGTCATTTGTGAACAGCTGCTGTAGATTTGTTTATTAGCTATAAGCCTAAGATTAATCTGTCAGTCTGTGGGTCTACGATTTAATGACAGTAAATCAAATATACACACAATTGCTGAAATCAAATAAGTAGTTACACGAGAAGAATAAACAGTAAAATATATAGCAAAGCTGTTGGCAGGAGTCTGACAGTTATTGCCCACAGTTATAATACTAAATTTGAAAACCGCCAAATATAAACGTATAAGAGTTTAAGTTAGATGTACGCAGAATTGCTGAATTTAGATGAACTCATATTTTACTTAGTATTTACAAATATATTTTTGGAAATCGAGCACCATTTGCTCGGCTGCATATTTTGCAACTGACACTTGGTGCATTTTGGAATGGCTGCTATAATAATCTATTTATACTTATGAATTATTCTATATGAAATCAACCAAATTTCTGAAGCCTCACCAGGGGATAGTTTTGATTTTATTATTATTTTAATTAGTTTATTTTGGAAGAAAGATGTACATAAATTGTGATGCATTGAGCAGTATTTACTAAGTAATGCATTACTTTCTACGGGGGTTAAAAATAATTTTTTTTACCTATTATGTGGAGCAAAACTATGAAAAAAAGCACCCATTATATACCAATGAATTTAATCAAAAAATTAGGCTAACACAAAAAGTTGGGTGGATATTACTCCAAATGTTTTGAAACGAAGTGAATATCCTTTGTTTTTCAGGTTCAGAATAGACTGTTATTAGGATACATGTATTCTGTTAGGGTACATATATTCTCAAGGCAATACTTAAATAAGTATTTCATTTATTGCCTCGAGGATGCATGTGCATGGCATATGGGCCTGTTTAATTGTTGTTGTAACTTTTAAATTGTATGATTTTATTGTCCAAAACTCAGTTCGTTTAGTGTCCAAAGAGGAATGTCTGATAAACAAATGATTTTTAAACTATAAATTTATCTTGTTTCCCTCAATCAAATACACCTTTTTATTCTTAAAATGAATACATGGGTTTTAACATCTTTTTCTCAAACTCTAAAAATGCAAGATTTAAAAAAATTTTTTTTATGTACGTTTCTAATTTCAGCAAAACTTGTACTGTAGACTGCTGTGTTTTTGGAAAAGGTCAGCACAGATACCATCTGGTTTTCAGCCAATGAATATTTAATGACTTACACATGCAGCCCCACATCTTTACATCTCACAACTGTTTGGGGCGTTCAGTATGAATATACCAAAAGGGTAGTTTGCTCTGGGGGTGCAGACACAACAATTTTCTTTTAATATACTTATAATATTTGTTTACAGAATGAAGCTGCAGTCTTCCGAGAGGTCTTTTTAGAGCTTGACTTTTGCTTTAAATATTAACTGGAAAATGTCATTTTCAACACTCTTAAAAAAATAAGCGAATATTTGACATTATTTGTTCTTTCACCTGAAGAAAAAAGAAAGAAAATCAAAAACAACATTTCAATCCACGAACCTCTGGTTGAGTTGATGTGGAATGAGCCCTTATAAATCATAGATTAGTCTTGTCAGTTCGTAGAGCCGTCAGTAGCTCTGTCATTTGTCATGTTCAGAAAGCGATTGAGCTGGTCACTAAAGCCACAGAGGAGGACAAGGCCAAGAACTATGAGGAGGCGCTGAGACTCTACCAGCATGCTGTGGAGTATTTCCTGCACGCCATCAAGTGTGAGTGAACTACATCTTCTGAATGTTATTCCAAATGAACTCAAAATTAACCCTATTTACTTTCTGAAAATCTTATTGTACACAGTTAATTGGAAACAAAGTTCATCTTTGTTTTTCATCAAAATGTTGAGGCTCCGCCTCTGAAACAACTCTCTTGTTTGGCTGATGTCACCAAGGCCTGGCAGGCTATTGGTTCATGTTAAAGAGCTAATAACGAGAGATTCGAAAAAGAAGTGTTAGCATTGGGATCTGGCCTTGTATTGAGAGTCCTGCAAATCCACAGTCCACTGCAAACTCACATCCAATAGGTTGTAAAATTACTTCCCTTTCAGTCATTCATGCGGGGAGTTACTGAAAGTTGGATGAAAATGTAATTACATTTTACATGTAATAAATG
Source organism: Sinocyclocheilus rhinocerous (assembly GCF_001515625.1). Classification (NCBI taxonomy): domain Eukaryota; kingdom Metazoa; phylum Chordata; class Actinopteri; order Cypriniformes; family Cyprinidae; genus Sinocyclocheilus; species Sinocyclocheilus rhinocerous. The sequence goes on along the minus strand of NW_015630355.1, from coordinate 132,755 downwards.
TGTAAATGTAACATTTCTTATGAAATATTTAAAGACGCACTATTGATCCTTTTGTTTCTCAGATGAAGCACACAGTGACAAGGCGAAGGAAAGCATCCGTGGTAAATGTATGCAGTATCTGGACAGAGCCGAGAAACTCAAGGACTACTTGAAAAACAAGGACAAACAGGGCAAGAAACCAGTGAAGGAAACACAGAGCAATGACAAGTACGCTTTCATTTGTTATTTGTTCTGCTGGATGTTGTTGAAGAATCATGTCCATTGCTCACAGTGATAAACTGTGTGTGTGTGTGTGTGCGTGTGCGTGCACAGAAGTGACAGTGACAGTGAGGGAGAAAATCCTGAAAAAAAGAAACTCCAGGATCATCTAATGGGTGAGTCTTTGTGTCTTAAAAGTATCATTATAAAACGGAGAGTTCCGATCCTTGATTCTGAGGAACTACATTGTTTGGTGGAAGAATACTGTTTTTATTAATATCATTACACTTTATTTGCTCTGTTTTATTTTGTGAAACCTTACTATGCATATGGAATAACCGTTTTATAAAAGCAATAAGCCCCGTGAATCCGCTTCGTGTCATGCCTAACAACGCCCCTTAGCTGTTATATATTCACTGTAAACCACGGCTTCTTGGGGCTTATTGCTTTATTGTGTTAATGCAAAGGAAAACACGCTTGCAGTCTTGCTTAGGATCATGATGATGAGATGTTTGTTGATGTTTCAGGTGCGATTGTGATGGAGAAGCCCAATGTGAGGTGGAGTGATGTGGCCGGACTGGAGGGGGCAAAAGAAGCCCTGAAAGAAGCTGTCATTCTACCCATCAAATTCCCACACCTGTTCACAGGTCAGTCTGTGTTTACACTCATTCACATCACACACCTATTATTGCGTATTTACATTATTGCGTTATTATAATAAGATATTCAACTTTAGGCACATCCCTAGTTAGCACAAATATGTACACTACTGTTCAAAAGTTTGGGGTCAGTAAAGTTTTTTTTTTTTTTGCTTGATAGAAATAAATCCAAAGTGACAGTAACGACTTTGTTATGGACAAAAGATAAACTAAGTAACTAACTAAATAAATAATGTTGTTGTTTTTTTTAAATTCGATTCATCAACAAATCCTGAAAAAAAATGGATATCATTGTTTCCACAAAAATATTAAGCAACTCAACTGTTTTCAATTAATAATAATCAGAAATGTTTTTTGAGCAGCAAATCAGCACATTAGAATGATTTCTGAAGGATCATATGACACTGAAGACTGGAGTAATGATGCTGAAAATTCAGCTTTGAAATCACAAATAAATTACATTTAAAGAAATTGCATATTAAATTACAAGAAATTGCTCTTTTTGATTGTGACTGTGACTTCTTGACTGTGTTTTTGATTAAATGAATGTAGCATTGGTGTGTATAAGACATTTCTTTCCTTTCAGAAACATGAAAAAATCTTACCGACCCCAAACTTTTGAATGGAAGTGTATGTTGCTTATATCAAATGACGGCAGAAAGGTTTGTTGTAATCTGTAAATTATAATGGAATATGTAAAAATTAGGGCTGTGTATCACCAGTAAAGTCACGATACGATACGTATCACGATACAGGACTGCATTGAATTTCACCTCAGCAGAATTTAGTAAAACAGCTGTTTATGAAACACTGCATACTATTGTCAGACTTTGTTCCTTGTTTTGTGTGTGTTTTGCTCCCCATGTGCCTTCCTTGCCCTTATTTGGTTTTCTTCCTGTTCCTGCTCCCTGATTGTTTCTCATTTGATTCCAGGTGTGTCTCGTCTTCCCCTGATTAAGTTGTGTATTTAAAGTGTTTCCTGTTTTGAGTTCCTTGTCCGGTATTGTTCGTCCGATTGCTACGTGTGTTTTCCGTGTTTCCTTGCATTCATTAAAATCTCTCGATTGATGTACTCCTCGACTCCTTCGTTCCTCGCTCCGCACTCCTCACAGTAGTGCAACCGTGACAGAATACCGACCAGAGACAGTTAGCGGCGCCCCTTCTCCCCGTGTTTGTTTTTGGGTTTTGGAAGTGTTTTGTTTTCCTGTTTTTCCCCGCAGCATGGAAACCGCCGCACGCTTCGCCCCGCCGTTGTCAAGCCCGCCGGCCGCTGTTGACCCAAGCCTGCCGGCCACCGCAACGACAAGCACGCCGGCCGCCCAGTTCACCCGTAATCAGAAGAGGAGGAAGAGGAGAAATGACTGGCTCAGGGCCCTCTTCTTCGCCCGAGAGTGTGCCCGAGTGTTCGCTTCAGTGTCGGCTCGTGCCCCAGACCTCGCTCCAGTGTCGGCTCGTGCCCCAGAGCTCGCTCCAGTGTCGGCTCGTGCCCCAGAGCTCGCTCCAGTGTCGGCTCGTGCCCCAGAGCTCGCTCCAGTGTCGGCTCGTGCCCCAGAGCTCGCTCCAGTGTCGGCTCGTGCCCCAGAGCTCGCTCCAGTGTCGGCTCGTGCCCCAGAGCTCGCTCCAGTGTCGGCTCGTGCCCCAGAGCTCGCTCCAGTGT